>NW_015505752.1:519793-563849 GCF_001515645.1 Sinocyclocheilus grahami
GACCCTGCATAGACAGCAACGCAACTGTGATGTTCCCAGGTCCAGAAACGTAGCAAGAAGATCTGTAAAATAATCCATGTGACATCAGGGGTTCAACCGTAATTTTATGAAGCTACGAGAATACTTTTTGTGCGCAAATGAAAAAACAGATCCGTTGTGACGCAGCTGACACAGAACAGCATACGTTGTTTACATCCAGCTGATACTCTCCAAAATGGCGCTACAAGGTGATGCGGAGGAGACTAATTGTTTTATACAGATTTATACTGACTCCAAGCATTTGGTATAGTGCATGTATAATGTTACAAAAGCTTTTTATTTCAGATAAATGCTGATCTTTGGATGTTTCTATTCATCAAAAAATCCTGATGTACTCAACTGTTTTAAATAATAATAATAACAACAACAACAACAAATATGTTTCTTGAACAGCAAATTAGCATATTAGAATGATTTCTGAATGATCATGTGACACTGAAGTCTGCAGTAATGATCCTAAAAATGTAGCTTTTTGATCACAGAAATAAATTACATTTTAGAATATATTCCAATAGAAAGATAACAACTTTTAATTTAAGTGATTTTAAAACAATCTTCACATAAACTATATTATGCATAAACTATTCAGATTAATCGTTATTCAAGCTATAAAAGTTAATCAGCAACTAGAACAGTCCAAGGATTTCTCTTTCTTTTGTTCTTTGATTTACATCAATGACAGACTTCAGCAGGTTTCACTTTAAAATCAGCGCTGTCTCTTTAAAACCTGATGCATATGACGTGGATCTGACACATTTCTGATTTTCTCCCAACTCTTTACGGTCATTTAAGACTTTATAACTAAATTAAGACAAGTTTTTAACTCGCCAAAACTGCGCATTTTGATATAATTGTGTGTGTTTTCTTTCGTTGAAGCGCTACTGGCGAGCTGTCTGAAGCGGCTCAGCATTTGTGTAAGTTACAGCCTTTCAAACTATACTTCACTGCACCATTTCTGTGGCGTAACCCCAGTTATGTGTCGTCCCCCCCCCCCCCCCCAGACAAACACATAAAAAGTGTGAATGCACATTTACATACATTTAGCGGCATCCCTTCAGCTTCTTTTCTTCTCTGCTCTTTGCGAGCGTGCAAGTGGCTTTTGTTCTGATATTAGCTGGGAGCTGCCAGATCACATTTAGACAGTGTCTAAAATAAGCTCTCATAAAGCTGGCAGAGAGAACAGAGACAGCGAGGGGGAGAGAGAGAGAGGGAAACAGCAAACACACAATGAGGGATTTCGAAGGAAGGAAATGCAAGGTGGAGTGACTCCAAAACTTTCTTTGCATAAGATTTCTCTTTGCGGCTTGACAGATCCTAAGACCCTCAGCTTCCTGCCACTCAAATCACGACACTCCGCTACTGATTCTTAAAAAGCAAAGCCTTGATTTCAGCACTTCATTTTCTGGGAATTACTAATTCAATCCCCCTACAATTGGATTTACCTGGCATGTCTTTGAAATATTTCTCCAAAGTGTCTTTACAAACACGTACAATCACAAAAGTGTCTGTTTTTTTTTTTTAAAGAATTGTATACTTTTTTCATCATGGGTTCATTAAATGGATCGAAGGTGGCAGTAAAAAGATTTATAACTTTCTATTCATCAAAAATGAATTGATTTGGTGTTTCTTGAACACCAAATCAACATTTTAGAAGAAAGATGTGACACTGAAGACTGGAGTAATGGCTGTTGAAAATGTAGCTATGCCATCACAAGAATAAATTACATTTTAAAATATATTAAAATAGAAAACAGTTCTTTTAACTTGTAAAACAATTTCATAATATTATATCTGTATTTTTATAACATAAATACTGCCTAGATGTGTCTACGAGAGGTTTCTTTTAAAAATATTTTAAAAATCTGAACTCAAAATTTTGAACGATAGTGTACTGCTGTGCATCTAAATTCAGGGTGGAGTTTTGAGCACAAAAACTCTCTTTTCGCTTCTCCAGTGTTCGGTAGTGTAGTGTGATGTTTTGTTTAGTTTCTTTTTCCCCAAACTCCCTCCGTCATTGTATTTATTTAAATGATTCCCCTGAATTAACCCACTGTCAGTGCTTGTACTGTGTTTGCCTTGTCGTAGAGGATGAATGAAACCTCGCTGGATATAAATACACCACAGAGGTACCGAGTAGAAAAGGTGAAAATAACCGGAGGTGACAGAACCGGTTGGCATGTTTATGGGCACTGGCATATCTCAGGCTCCATCTCTCCTGCTTCATCACACCGCTCGCCCAATCTCACGTCTCTCACTCTTAACCCCGGATTACCGCCCGCGAGTGGGATCACAGCACCCAATCACAGACCACGGAAGGGATTAAGAGCGAGAGAGACAATCTTTCACGAGGCATTCTTAGAAAAATTCGTAAAGAACAGTCAGGTGAAATTCAGAGATAGAGAGACAGCAGGCAGAGGGGAAAAAGAGAGGGAGGGTTGCCAAATGAATAGAGAGAGAGAGAGCACTTATGCAAGAGAGGCATCAAAGAGAATTCAGTCAGACTGTGTTTATACGGCTCGCTCCGTTAATGCGGTGAAGAGTTATAATCCTGAAGAACAGCTGAGTGTTTCATCGTCATCATGCACATCCTCCAATCCCACTGCATTATCAGGTGAGACACTTCTCCTACCTGGATCGCTCTACAAGCCTAGTCATGCTACTCGATCATGGAAGGAATTTGAAAGTTGTGATATCCAAAAAAAAAAGTTCTATAAAATTATGAAAAAGTTTTATTATAATATCAATATTGAATTTTATTAAATATTATTTATTATAATTTCTATAAAATTAGAAAAACATTTTTCCAGTTTTGCTAAGATCTAAAATATTTAATCATCTAGAAATTGCTTTGTGTCCAAGTGTAATCTCTATAAATATATTGTATTCGCTATATTGGTAATATGATTGATACTGGTTATATTATGTGGTAGTAGTAATAGTAAGTTGTTGTTGTTGTTATTTAAAGTATGAGTGAATGGAAAAATCATATGTGACACTGAAGACTGGAGTAATGGCTGTTGAAAATGTAGCTATGCCATCACAAGAATAAATTACATTTTAAAATATATTAAAATAGAAAACAGTTCTTTTAACTTGTAAAACAATTTCATAATATTATATCTGTATTTTTATAACATAAATACTGCCTAGATGTGTCTACGAGAGGTTTCTTTTAAAAATATTTTAAAAATCTGAACTCAAAATTTTGAACGATAGTGTACTGCTGTGCATCTAAATTCAGGGTGGAGTTTTGAGCACAAAAACTCTCTTTTCGCTTCTCCAGTGTTCGGTAGTGTAGTGTGATGTTTTGTTTAGTTTCTTTTTCCCCAAACTCCCTCCGTCATTGTATTTATTTAAATGATTCCCCTGAATTAACCCACTGTCAGTGCTTGTACTGTGTTTGCCTTGTCGTAGAGGATGAATGAAACCTCGCTGGATATAAATACACCACAGAGGTACCGAGTAGAAAAGGTGAAAATAACCGGAGGTGACAGAACCGGTTGGCATGTTTATGGGCACTGGCATATCTCAGGCTCCATCTCTCCTGCTTCATCACACCGCTCGCCCAATCTCACGTCTCTCACTCTTAACCCCGGATTACCGCCCGCGAGTGGGATCACAGCACCCAATCACAGACCACGGAAGGGATTAAGAGCGAGAGAGACAATCTTTCACGAGGCATTCTTAGAAAAATTCGTAAAGAACAGTCAGGTGAAATTCAGAGATAGAGAGACAGCAGGCAGAGGGGAAAAAGAGAGGGAGGGTTGCCAAATGAATAGAGAGAGAGAGAGCACTTATGCAAGAGAGGCATCAAAGAGAATTCAGTCAGACTGTGTTTATACGGCTCGCTCCGTTAATGCGGTGAAGAGTTATAATCCTGAAGAACAGCTGAGTGTTTCATCGTCATCATGCACATCCTCCAATCCCACTGCATTATCAGGTGAGACACTTCTCCTACCTGGATCGCTCTACAAGCCTAGTCATGCTACTCGATCATGGAAGGAATTTGAAAGTTGTGATATCCAAAAAAAAAAGTTCTATAAAATTATGAAAAAGTTTTATTATAATATCAATATTGAATTTTATTAAATATTATTTATTATAATTTCTATAAAATTAGAAAAACATTTTTCCAGTTTTGCTAAGATCTAAAATATTTAATCATCTAGAAATTGCTTTGTGTCCAAGTGTAATCTCTATAAATATATTGTATTCGCTATATTGGTAATATGATTGATACTGGTTATATTATGTGGTAGTAGTAATAGTAAGTTGTTGTTGTTGTTATTTAAAGTATGAGTGAATGGAAAAATCATAAAAAACCCATGGTAATCCATTGGTATAAAGTGTGGAAAACCCACAACGGATCTTTTCCTGGACAATGAATCTAATTAAAAATTCTCCGATTCCTATCTGTGGAGAAGGTTGCTCTAACTTCTTTTTTTTGGGATCTTCTGTGTTGCATCAGTCGACTGATTTTGATTCTGACTGAATGTGCAGATTTCTAAAACTTCTGAATCATGTATGCTGCTGCATCTGCACTCTCAGAAAAAAAGAGAGTGCCATTTGTACCTAAAGTGTCCATATTGGTACCTTAAAGGTGTATATTAGTATACCTAAAGTGTACATATTAATACCAAAAGGTGTACCTTTTGAAAAGTAACCGCCGCAGTGACAGCTTTTGTGCCTTTTTTTCTGATAGTGTGAGAATTTAATGAGAAATGTTTCATCAGTATCATCAGATCAGGCAGATTATGAGCTAGTTGTTTGACGCTTTGTGTGCAAAACGATAGATGCTCATTCCCGGCTCGTATCACGGTATTACTGTGCAAACTGCAACCTGTCCTCTCAGATGTTATAATGGTTGTCCTCTGTTCCTTTAATGGGGAAGTTGTGTAGCTCTTCCATTTGGATCTAGAATAATTGATGTTTCTGCAGAGAGCAAGTGCCAACTTGGCTGTTATTTATTTATTTATTTGATTTACCCCTCCCATCCATTTCTGACTAGGCAGAAACCTCTGAGGTTTCTTTTTATAGTGAGTGTCAGAGTGGACAAAAAAGCCCTTGCTGCTTTATCTTTCTTATGCCTCTGTCTGCTCATCTGCCTATCTTTCTATCGCACTGTATATCTGTTTATCTTATGACGGGATCTTTGCACATTGCTTTTGCCATGATGAAATTGATTAAATGAATCTTGTATTCAGTATTGATTACATGAGGTGTGTGGAAGAAAACACTGTTGCCTGTCTGAAATGTGAAATCTGGGATGCCTGTGTTTGATTTTTGTTTGTACGTTTGTGTTTTCTTTGTGACAAGCATGTTCTCATGAGGGCAGCAGATGATTGACATTCATATTGGTAAAACCATCTGCAACAGAAAATCAGAGTGATTTTGTCAAAGACAGCGTGGCTTTAGAGTGACATTTCCGTGTGCCTGAGCGAACGAGAGGGAAAAAAGTCTAGAGGCTTCTGTGTCCTGACTGAACCTCAGTCAGACATATTAAATGACATTCCACAGCTGCAGAATCAATACAGCAACTGACAAAAACAATGTGGCAAAAGAACACACAGTATTAGACTTTAAACCTTTTATAATCTTTTCCCCATGGCTTTGAACAAAGATGGCCTTCTTTGTGTTTATGTGTGTGACATCACAGTGGCTTGAGGGAGCACATCACATGAACCTTGTTTTGTGTTCTCTTGGTAATTTCCAGAAGATTCTATCAACTGAGAAAAGGGCAAACTCAAGACACTAACAAAAAGTACTATTGGGATTCTTAAAGTGCCTTAGCATACCATGTAAATACTATAGTACATTATAGTAGGCTAGCAAAGTGCTACAGTATTACTGTATTACCTGATACTGTCCCTCCACAGTATTTTTGTAAGCATAACGGCAGCTGTTACATTATGTAACAGGAAAGTTGTCCACCTCTACCGTTTTGATGTTTAAATTCATTTTTTATGCCTTTAACGGACTTGCAGGTTTTTTTTTCTTCTTCAAAATCCAGCTCATGAACTTGCATATACACTTATTAGTATATTAGTATCATGTGGTGTTCACTGAGGTTTAAAACAGCTCTCCCTTTAGAAATCAAACTCTTTTTGATGTTTAAAGAGGCTAGCATTAGCAGTGGTGAAGGCGTTGAAGGGGCGTTGAAAGACTAGCACCCAATGCTAACTGATTTGCCTGCATTATTTGGACACTTTGTTACATAACTCTGCTTTCTTTCTCCCAGCATAGAGCTGAGCCACTCCAGCCCTTTAATCACTGCCAGACTCGATGTAACCGGAGACTCTGGCGTTCACACGTATATGTTGCTGGAGGTCATAGAGTGGCTGTATTGTTAAGCCACGATGTCCGGCTGTATAAGTCAGATCACTGTCTGATTGGTAGTTTTACTGTCTCATTGGTACTTGCTGCATTGCATCACTGCTCATTTGCCCTGCTCAGATTTGTTACATCTGCAACTCTCTCTGTCACTCATGATTCTGGAAATCGCCAGCTCTCATTGATAATTAATGATGTTCAGTCATTTTAGTGCTGAAAGTCTGTGTCAGTGTTCCTGCCTCTTCAGTCATAATGGGTGTTCCTACTGCTGGATGACCTGATGTTATTGGTGGGCTGCAAAACTGGACATAGTTTTTGAGAAGTTGATCAGAAGTGAGGTATATAAAAAATTTGATGTCATTTTAAAATAGGATCATAACAATGCATCGTTTTTTTAAAATTACTTCCAGACATTTTTTAATTACTAAACACATAATCACTCTTAATGTTTTGTTTTGTTTTTATAGTTTTTTGTTTTGTTTTGGGTAGTATTCAAAGACAATAATCTGTGTTATTGTATTATTTTTAAACCTGATTTTATTATTATTTTTTTA
This sequence comes from Sinocyclocheilus grahami, assembly GCF_001515645.1. Taxonomy (NCBI): domain Eukaryota; kingdom Metazoa; phylum Chordata; class Actinopteri; order Cypriniformes; family Cyprinidae; genus Sinocyclocheilus; species Sinocyclocheilus grahami. The sequence continues at coordinate 526,717 of NW_015505752.1, forward strand.
ATGAATAGTGGGACTACTTTTTAAAATATTCAATATCCCTTTTATTTATTTGTTAATAGTAAAATCACATTGAAAATGACTTTGACACTTTATCATGGTTAAATCATTGTTTTTAAATTGTTTGGTGTTTTATTATTATTATTATTATTGTGATGATTAAAAATATATATATTAGGGAAGAGTCTTTTTTAAGAAGAAAAATATTTTTATTTGAATAATTACTATTATTGTGACAGCTTCCAGTTGCTAAATCACTGCTTTTCAGTCAGACTGTGTTTATACGGCTCGCTCCGTTAATGCGGTGAAGAGTTATAATCCTGAAGAACAGCTGAGTGTTTCATCGTCATCATGCACATCCTCCAATCCCACTGCATTATCAGGTGAGACACTTCTCCTACCTGGATCGCTCTACAAGCCTAGTCATGCTACTCGATCATGGAAGGAATTTGAAAGTTGTGATATCCAAAAAAAAAAGTTCTATAAAATTATGAAAAAGTTTTATTATAATATCAATATTGAATTTTATTAAATATTATTTATTATAATTTCTATAAAATTAGAAAAACATTTTTCCAGTTTTGCTAAGATCTAAAATATTTAATCATCTAGAAATTGCTTTGTGTCCAAGTGTAATCTCTATAAATATATTGTATTCGCTATATTGGTAATATGATTGATACTGGTTATATTATGTGGTAGTAGTAATAGTAAGTTGTTGTTGTTGTTATTTAAAGTATGAGTGAATGGAAAAATCATAAAAAACCCATGGTAATCCATTGGTATAAAGTGTGGAAAACCCACAACGGATCTTTTCCTGGACAATGAATCTAATTAAAAATTCTCCGATTCCTATCTGTGGAGAAGGTTGCTCTAACTTCTTTTTTTTGGGATCTTCTGTGTTGCATCAGTCGACTGATTTTGATTCTGACTGAATGTGCAGATTTCTAAAACTTCTGAATCATGTATGCTGCTGCATCTGCACTCTCAGAAAAAAAGAGAGTGCCATTTGTACCTAAAGTGTCCATATTGGTACCTTAAAGGTGTATATTAGTATACCTAAAGTGTACATATTAATACCAAAAGGTGTACCTTTTGAAAAGTAACCGCCGCAGTGACAGCTTTTGTGCCTTTTTTTCTGATAGTGTGAGAATTTAATGAGAAATGTTTCATCAGTATCATCAGATCAGGCAGATTATGAGCTAGTTGTTTGACGCTTTGTGTGCAAAACGATAGATGCTCATTCCCGGCTCGTATCACGGTATTACTGTGCAAACTGCAACCTGTCCTCTCAGATGTTATAATGGTTGTCCTCTGTTCCTTTAATGGGGAAGTTGTGTAGCTCTTCCATTTGGATCTAGAATAATTGATGTTTCTGCAGAGAGCAAGTGCCAACTTGGCTGTTATTTATTTATTTATTTGATTTACCCCTCCCATCCATTTCTGACTAGGCAGAAACCTCTGAGGTTTCTTTTTATAGTGAGTGTCAGAGTGGACAAAAAAGCCCTTGCTGCTTTATCTTTCTTATGCCTCTGTCTGCTCATCTGCCTATCTTTCTATCGCACTGTATATCTGTTTATCTTATGACGGGATCTTTGCACATTGCTTTTGCCATGATGAAATTGATTAAATGAATCTTGTATTCAGTATTGATTACATGAGGTGTGTGGAAGAAAACACTGTTGCCTGTCTGAAATGTGAAATCTGGGATGCCTGTGTTTGATTTTTGTTTGTACGTTTGTGTTTTCTTTGTGACAAGCATGTTCTCATGAGGGCAGCAGATGATTGACATTCATATTGGTAAAACCATCTGCAACAGAAAATCAGAGTGATTTTGTCAAAGACAGCGTGGCTTTAGAGTGACATTTCCGTGTGCCTGAGCGAACGAGAGGGAAAAAAGTCTAGAGGCTTCTGTGTCCTGACTGAACCTCAGTCAGACATATTAAATGACATTCCACAGCTGCAGAATCAATACAGCAACTGACAAAAACAATGTGGCAAAAGAACACACAGTATTAGACTTTAAACCTTTTATAATCTTTTCCCCATGGCTTTGAACAAAGATGGCCTTCTTTGTGTTTATGTGTGTGACATCACAGTGGCTTGAGGGAGCACATCACATGAACCTTGTTTTGTGTTCTCTTGGTAATTTCCAGAAGATTCTATCAACTGAGAAAAGGGCAAACTCAAGACACTAACAAAAAGTACTATTGGGATTCTTAAAGTGCCTTAGCATACCATGTAAATACTATAGTACATTATAGTAGGCTAGCAAAGTGCTACAGTATTACTGTATTACCTGATACTGTCCCTCCACAGTATTTTTGTAAGCATAACGGCAGCTGTTACATTATGTAACAGGAAAGTTGTCCACCTCTACCGTTTTGATGTTTAAATTCATTTTTTATGCCTTTAACGGACTTGCAGGTTTTTTTTTCTTCTTCAAAATCCAGCTCATGAACTTGCATATACACTTATTAGTATATTAGTATCATGTGGAGTTCACTGAGGTTTAAAACAGCTCTCCCTTTAGAAATCAAACTCTTTTTGATGTTTAAAGAGGCTAGCATTAGCAGTGGTGAAGGCGTTGAAGGGGCGTTGAAAGACTAGCACCCAATGCTAACTGATTTGCCTGCATTATTTGGACACTTTGTTACATAACTCTGCTTTCTTTCTCCCAGCATAGAGCTGAGCCACTCCAGCCCTTTAATCACTGCCAGACTCGATGTAACCGGAGACTCTGGCGTTCACACGTATATGTTGCTGGAGGTCATAGAGTGGCTGTATTGTTAAGCCACGATGTCCGGCTGTATAAGTCAGATCACTGTCTGATTGGTAGTTTTACTGTCTCATTGGTACTTGCTGCATTGCATCACTGCTCATTTGCCCTGCTCAGATTTGTTACATCTGCAACTCTCTCTGTCACTCATGATTCTGGAAATCGCCAGCTCTCATTGATAATTAATGATGTTCAGTCATTTTAGTGCTGAAAGTCTGTGTCAGTGTTCCTGCCTCTTCAGTCATAATGGGTGTTCCTACTGCTGGATGACCTGATGTTATTGGTGGGCTGCAAAACTGGACATATTTTTTGAGAAGTTGATCAGAAGTGAGGTATATAAAAAATTTGATGTCATTTTAAAATAGGATCATAACAATGCATCGTTTTTAAAAAATTACTTCCAGACATTTTTTAATTACTAAACACATAATCACTCTTAATGTTTTGTTTTGTTTTTATAGTTTTTTGTTTTGTTTTGGGTAGTATTCAAAGACAGTAATCTGTGTTATTGTATTATTTTTAAACCTGATTTTATTATTATTTTTTTAATGAATAGTGGGACTACTTTTTAAAATATTCAATATCCCTTTTATTTATTTGTTAATAGTAAAATCACATTGAAAATGACTTTGACACTTTATCATGGTTAAATCATTGTTTTTAAATTGTTTGGTGTTTTATTATTATTATTATTATTGTGATGATTAAAAATATATATATTAGGGAAGAGTCTTTTTTAAGAAGAAAAATATTTTTATTTGAATAATTACTATTATTGTGACAGCTTCCAGTTGCTAAATCACTGCTTTTGTTTATATCTTGTGCTTTGGGCCTTAGAAAGTTGAAGGAAATTATTTAGAAGAGAGAAGGGGAATGGGCTCAGTCCTTTTGCAGTCAGGACATGAATGTGTCAGGAACACGTGCACCATGGCTCTGAAAGTTGCCTGTATTTGCGACCTTCTTTTTTGTGATCCTCACTCCCTCAGATCAAAATGACAGGGTTGTCATGTTGTTGGAGTACTTGGTGTTGAATGTGTGCTGGTTAAAAATATAAAGTAGTACAACAGGGAATTGCAGCCATCAAATCACCATAAAGACTTCCTGTGTGCCATCTTTGTTGGATGTACTAATATCATCCTCTTTCTCTCTGTCTCTCCTTTTTTTTTACAGGTGGCTCGATGGCCCGAAAAGGAAGAGAAAGAACAGTCAGTGTTTGGTGAAGAGCATGGCTGGTAAGATGTCTCACAGAAGACACGGATGTTTTTGCCTAGAGCTGCAGCAGTATGCTTACCCCTCCTCTGTCCTCCCAGAATGCATCACTGACTGCACATTTCTGAGAAACACACGAGAAACCCAGAAGGAGAGAAGGGTTTTCAGTTGCCCCGTGATCTTCCTCTAAACAACTCCAGCATCAGTTAGCTCAATAGACTTGTTGTTATGTGATGTTCTGGCGATACTCCTTCAGGATATCATAACTCGCGTTCAATCAATCACTCTCCCAGGCTAATGGGCTATATAAGGATTGGCTTTGTATTAGTGTAAGGAGTGGCTGTTCAGCTGAGGAAGTTCAATAAAGTGGTTTGATGTTTAGTAGATTTACTCTGGACACCCCATCTCCGCTTGGTTTAGATGATTTCTGTATTAATAGAAAACTTTTTTTTTATTATTGTAGTAATATTTCATAATATTACACTTTGCTGTTTTTTTTTTCATCAAATAAAGCCTTGGTGAGCATAAGGGACTTCTTCAAAAACATTAGAAAAATCTTACTGACTTCAAACCTTTGAATTGTAGTGTATATTTAGTAAAACAGAGAGCAGTGAACTATTTGCCCTTTCTGTAAACCATAGCATGTACCACAATCATTATTTTGTTTCTTATCAATGAAAGTGCTTCACACATTTGCATGGAGGCAATTAAGTAGCTTAAGATGAGAGGCCTGACAGAAACACTGGCGGATCTTAATTACTGTCAAGTGACACTCTCAGAGTCACTCAGGGCTCTTCAGGGCTTTCACCAATTAAGATGAACAAGAATAGGTCTTAAATAGGTACTCAGATAGTTAATATACACACATTTTATGAAAAAAACAATCTAGAAATTACTAACAGCTTCTTTGCATATTAAGCTAGGAACTTTTTTATAATAAATATTTTTTGTGCTGCTGATATACTGATGTCTGTACTTGTTTGTTGCTGTGAGTTAACATTAGAGTTTTGTGAAGACTTACAGAAAATGTTTGACCTCTGTCATTGCCAACAAAGTGTATATAACAAAGTATTGAGATGAAATTTTGTTATTGACCAAATACTTGTTTTCCACCATAATTTGCAAATAAATTCTTTAAAAATCCTACAATGTGATTTTCTGGATTTTTTTTCTCATTTTGTCTCTCATAGTTGAGGTATACCTATGATGAAAATTACAGGCCTCTCATCTTTTTAAGTGGGAGAACTTGCACAATTGGTGGCTGACTAAATACTTTTTTTCCCCACTGTATATAAAGACAAAACATGTTAAATTTTCTAATCAGACTTTGGTCTTGTTTGTCAGTAAAATATATAAACATCCTTAAAGTTTGGGCTGTCAACACTGTTGTACCCAACTAAGTGTTGACTGACAGCACCTGCTTTCTAGCTCTCACGTTTGCACATGTGCTCTGTTTATTTTTATTTTGTTTTGTTTTGTTAGGAATTCCCTAGGAATGTGTTCAAAAGTCTACAGTATTAGTTTTTGCTGTGGTATTGAATTTGGTATCAAGACTAAATGTCACTGATGTTTGTTTTGACTATTAAAATGTTAGCATTCTGGCAACTCTACTGAAAAAAAAACTTGGGAAACAAAATAGCATAATTTGTATGTTTATTTATTTTGATTTTATTGAATTGTATTTTATTTATTTTTTTATGTAATTGTTTTTTTTCTCAATAGAATATTTGCTTTTGCTGTATTGAATTTTACTGATTAAGACTCAATTTTACTGATATAGTTTTTATTGAATACTGAAACATTAGCACTTTTTGAACCCTAATGATAACACAAATTTAATTGGGGTGAAAAATCTTTTCAGAAATTATATCTTGATTATTTTTAATTTATTTTTCTCATATCATTGGCAAATAGTTGTTGTTTTTTCCCCTTGTTTCCTTGTATCATAAATAGTATTGCTTTTTAGATATTTTTACAGCAAAACAAGACAAAAAGGCTTTTGCAGTCCACTTGCTTATGTGGGACAGGAAGCACAGTTTGTGACAGATAACACTTGTCTGACTCCCTGCCTCTGAATACACTCCTTATCCTCCTCACTCTCTCAGGGATTCTTCAGGCGCACCATCCAGAAGAACCTCCACCCTTCTTATTCCTGTAAGTACGATGGCTGCTGCATCATCGACAAGATCACCCGCAACCAGTGCCAGCTGTGCCGCTTCAAGAAGTGCATCGCTGTGGGCATGGCCATGGATCGTGAGTAACCTTGTGCACTCTCATGCAAATAACATACAAAATCCCGAACATGCAAAACCGCACACAGACAAATGAAAATGCATGAGGGGACCTCGAGTCTCTCACTGTTCACTGATCATCAGCAGTTGTCTTGTATCTCTAAAAGTTGTCCTAAATTAATATCATTTGTAATGAAAAATTATTAAATTTCGAAAGAATTCAAAACAGAAGCATTTGAAATTCTATGTCAGATGCTTGGACCTCACCGTACTGGATAATGAACGCAGTCCTGCTCCTAACATACACAAACACATGCTGACAGCGAATGTACATTAATCTTATGCAAGCTGAAGTCTCAGTCTGGGGTTCCCCTTACATATGTCCATATGCCTCACATATGTAAAGCACATGTTCAACCCAGACCACATTTCTTCTTCCTCTGTCACTCCCTCTCTCTCCCTCTGTTCTATAATGTTTTATGGATGTCTCGTTTCTACTTTGATCCCTCCCCGATGCTTTTACTCGTTCTGTCACTGCCATTCTGCACCTCAGAATCATTTTGTTATTGTATTCCAGGAAAAATGTCTAAACATCTTTCAAATTAAATGTAAATGTAAAAGCCACTTAGAGGACCATAAATAAAATTGAAAAATGCGTTTTATGCATCGTGCAGTGGAAGAATTAACCCGTTTTTCTCCTTGGTGTAGTGGTTCTAGACGACTCCAAGCGGGTTGCAAAGCGGCGCTTGATTGAGGAGAACCGTGAGAAGCGGAAGAAGGAGGAGATGGTCAAATCCCTGAAGACTCGGCCAGAACCCACCAGCTCAGAGTGGGAGCTGATCCGTATGGTGACAGAAGCTCACCGCCACACCAATGCACAGGGCTCTCACTGGAAACAGAAACGCAAGTTCCTGGTAAGCAAGCACCTGAAATAAGTCTGAAGCATGAAAATTACTTAATTAATTTAAATTTAGCTATATAGAATTATTTAAAAAGCTTATGAAAATGACAGAATCACAGAACAATATTTATTAATAAGCACATACATATACATATAAATATATAGGCTGATAAAGGAGAAAAAACATACTTATTCATTGTGTTTTATTTCTGTGTGTCTGCTCACTACATTTTATTTTCTGCTTAGCGCATCGCTATGGCCTTTTCTGTCAGTAAAGATTAGCATTTGTTTACACAGCTTGCTAATCAATGTAATGAGTGACAATACCAGTCTGCTCATATCAGTTGTGACCGGGCAACAGCGAGCGTTACAGCAACTGTTAGTGACGGGTATAACAGGAATGCAGCGTTGCCATGCAGGGCCTTTGTAAAAGCGCCTCTGTTTATGAAGATGGAAGGAAAGAGAGTTTAGACCGTATTAATCGCTCATTTTCTCCGACAATATACCACCCACTGTGAATGGTGGCAGGATAAAGGAAGAGAAAACTGAATAAAAGAGTTAAGGAGACACACAGACACACATGCTTTGGATATCTGAAAGACTTGTTGATCTTAAAGAGAAAGAAAATAATTAAATCTGTTGGAATTTTCTCACAATTATATCTTTCCAAACCTTTGTCTTTTTCTTCTGTGAATCATAGGGGTTGCACCGACTAATCGACTAGTCGAGTTCAATGCTCTGCCATGACTCTTTAAGCTTGACGTCAACTAGTCACTGGTCCTGTCCACCTTTTTCTTGTCGTAAAAATGGGCGCGGCCATTTGTAAATTATATGGGTCTGGCTTCCGGTCTCAACTGTGTCTACTCCGTCCAGCTATTTTTAGCTGAACAAAACTGTTTGTTTTGCTGCTTGATATTGAAAGTTGGTGTGTCTTATCATATTATTTTAATGTATAATCTTAAATTATTAACACACTGGTTTGTAGTGCAAACAGTTTTACCGTTTACTGCACGTTGTTATTCTCTTCGTTATTTACCTATAGCGGCTAATGAACCGGAAGTCTCACCCATAGGCTTACTTCCGCGTTGAAGAAAAAGGTGGATAGAGGGCGCAACAGGATATGAAATCTTTGAAGGACTTCCACATTTACGCTCAGTTTCCAAACAATTAAAATGACAAATAAATGCATAATCTGAAAGCGCTCCACAAGACATGTGTGATTATATTACTGGATGCTCGATCGATATTGAACAGGAGAATGCATGTTTTAAACAGCTTATTGTACAGGTAAGTTAATCGCCGTTCTAATCTAATGCGCTGCTACACTTTAACGCACACACATAGGCTACAGACAGTAGCTCGTACATCACGCACACATCGCGCGTGCACAGAATCATTCAGCGCGGAAATGTATTGTCAACACTGTTCTGTGATTTCTCAATAAAATAACTTAGAAACTGAAAAGTTCAAGCATATATTTCTTAATAACTAAATCCCACAGCTTAACTACTAGTAGAGAGACGCTGCCAGGTAGAATTCACACACGCAATCGCTCTCAATGCATTCATATGAATGTAATCTTTACTGTGCTACTTTATCTGTATCTGATTTAGAATGAGCAGAAATCTGTGAGAAATATAACGACCAAAAGAACTGATAAAAAGGAGCTGTTATAGGAGCAAAAGCCATGTGGGCAGCGTTGTGTCATATGCCATAGCTGTGCACATGGTGTTTGTCACAGCTCCAGACTTATTTGTTTCTTTAATGACATCATCAGCGACTATTCGACTTCGACTCGAATTTCATCACATAAAAGTCGACTTTAAAAAATCAGAAGTCGTTCAATCTCTAGTGAATCACAAAAAAAGTATTTGTTTTTTAATAGGGACCAGTGTTGATTTGGAACACATTTACTTTCATTGCAAGAACAAAATCAGTTCTTCAAAATATTCTTTCGAATATTCTACATTGTAGAACCGATGTTGGTTTTCTCAGCCCACCAAACATCCTTCATCTTCCCAGCGGTTACGAGCGCTATCAAAGCCCTGACGCACACCAATCTAAACATTCGGCTTGCACTAGACCCTGTGACGATCAGCCACGGGGACAGAGAAACCACTTCCTCGGCCGACTGAGAACTCCTATAAAACGGCCCATAAAAAATGCAGCCTATATAACCTTTACAACCAAGATATGCCTCCAATAACAGTGCAAGGCCGAGACCCTGAATGACCCCGATAAACTGCATTCTCTCTCTCCATGGGAACACTCACTCTGTCCTGTCAGTAGTCCAACTGGGCTGTCTTAAGATCTCTGGAGTGAGAAAGCGCAGTGCCAAGTTCTCAGCAGTGAGAAGGCCAGGGTGGATGCACAGGGGATAGTTTACATTGGGGTCTTACAGGCAAAGGCTGCGTTGGGACGTATCCAGCGCTACCCCCACCTCCTGAAAGAAGAGACACACACACTTTGGTTCATGCTTGTTAAAACGTACACAAATACAACAGTGCGGCACAGTTAAAACAGGCCTTTTTGTCTGGGACAGCGCATGTAAACACAAACACACAAATCTTACACAAAGTTCCTCAGAGGCACATTCTGAACCCCTGAACAGATTCCTTTGTGTTTTATTTACTTTCTTGATCTAGACATCGCCTCTCTGTGCGGTCTGTGCTGTCATTTCTGATCTGTATACTTTACATGAAGGCTTCCTATTAGCTTTAGTGCTAAGAAAGGATAATATTAATTAATTAATATTAAGAAAGAGTAATTATTTGAACCGCTGTCTGTCACAGATGAAAAGTCCCGAACCTTTTGATCTCGCAGCCTCACAATGAAACATAATTTGTTTGTGTGTAGGCCAGCACTACCATTTTTTTCTGCAGTCTTGTCTTGATTTCAGTGTCTTTGTTTATTGTCTGTTTGCTTTATCAGAAACAAAGAAATCAATGTGATTGCACAGTTTGAAGTCTTAGGGAGTGTCGCAGTTGTGCCTCAAGGGGTGATGTCCACCACATGGATATGTTTTAAAATGTACATTTTTAGATGGGGTTGTTTATCCACACACATGCTGGTTGTGACATTATAAAATTGCTTAGGTCATGGACAGATTCATGTTATGTTATGTTATGTTATTTATTTATTTATATATATAGGCCTATATATAAACAGTGCCTTGCGAAAGTATTCACATCCCTTCATTTTTTTCACATTTTGTTATGTTGATATATATATATATATAATTTGTCACATTTAATTTGATAATCTCAGCACTTCTTTCAATGCTGTTAATCACATTTTCTTCCACTTATTTAATTCCTGAGAATGTAAATGTCTTCACTTGTTATTCTTATTTCAGAGGTGTTGATTGCAGCAGAAACACACTGCAAATATGCAGTCCACGATTCATAGCCATGTCTCGCATTCAAAAAATATATATGCAGTTGCCAACATGTAATGCTGTAATTGCAGCTCTGCCTCTTGAGTACTTATAATTACCTCTATTCTGACTCATGTTACATGCCTCTTACTACATACATAGAATGTTGCTCCAGATGTCAGGGCTACTTGGCTGTTTGTCCAGAGTTTTTACATGGCTGACCTCTAATCCACCTTGAGGATACTAAACGCTGTGGTTTTCCAAGGCTATCAGCCTACATAACTGCAAACCCAGACCCCACACATGCATCCCGTTCGGTGTATTTGTACATCCATTCATATATTCTTCAATGGAAATACAGTGTTGCTTGTTACAAAAGCCAAACGTGAAAGTCATAGTTAACCCCCTGTGAATCTGTCTGTGTCTGCAGCCTGAGGACATCGGACAGTCTCCGGTGGCCCCCACATCAGACGGGGACAAAGTAGATTTGGAGGCCTTCAGCGAGTTTACCAAGATCATCACCCCAGCCATCACACGTGTTGTTGACTTTGCCAAAAAACTGTCCATGTTTTCAGAGGTGAGTGTGCGATTAGCCTTTGTTTTTGTTATTTTTAATTTATTTATTTTTTTTACACCCTGTTTGAAGTGTTTGTGTTCATTAGTAATTAGCTTGTCAAATTAAGCCTTGAAATTAGAGTACGTTAGTGTCCGTCTGCCTAATTAGCTGAAAATATGCAACTGTACTGCTCAGATTGTTGTTATTTTTTAATAGTTGCTAAATTATTCAGATGAAAACACTAACACATATTTCAGGAATATGTCCGTGGGGTTCAAAGAGTGAAAAATTTAAGGGGGTCTGAATACTTTCCGTACCCACTGTATGTGCTATCTATCTTGTTAGGATGTATGGTTCAGTACAGTTGTGGCTTTGGTGAATGTATGTGTGTGTAATATTTCCACATTACATCAGTCATAGCTATTGTGGCATTCTCTCCATATTTAGCATTCACCAACTCTCCTTTAACCACAAGTGTGAACATTCTTGCATAGTAGACTACACAGCACCCTTATGGCAACGGATTTATTATTGTCTACACCATAAATTTACCCTGTCATCCACATATATCCACTACCTCTCGGGCTCTTTTTTAAGTTGAGCGCTATGCCTCCTGTATTTTCCACATTTTGTAATACGCACCTAGACCGACTGTAATACAAAAATTAATACTGAACAATACTTGGCTTCTTGTTGCTATTGTAAATTTTCGTTTCATACATCGGGGTAAATATTTCTTCAATCTGATGCCATTTTACCTCCAATTTTTTCTCTCCTCAGTTCCTTTGTGTTTGGGTCATCTTGGATTCTTTGCCAGTATATGATTAAGCCCATCAATGTTAACACATGAAGTAATTTTTTTTTTAACACTGTAATTTTTTAAAAAGTGCATTTATTCAATTTGACATTATAACTACTTCATTCTGTGCTGTGTGAATATTAAAGTGTATTTTTAAAAAAAGCTTAAACTTAGCAAGATTATATGCAGACATCAGTCCTTATTATGTTTTTATTAAAATAATATAAAATATATTTTATATATATTTATATAATTTAAAATATTTTTAATTAATTAATTTTAATTTAATTTGAAGCTTAATAATTGTGACATTTCACCCACTATTAAAATACACCATCATTTGTTGTTGTCAAGTTGTTATATTGTTTAATTATTTTTAATAATTTACTATTCATTTTATTATCAGTGTCAATACTGAAATCCATAGTGGCATATATAATTTTGGGGTTTTTATACTCATAAAAAAGGATCAGTATTCATTCAAACTGGGAAAAAAAACTACAATTTAAGTATTTTAATATTTGAAACAATTTACAACCATAACAATATTTGAAATGTATTCAAGGAGGGTTTTTCAAGGTCTCAGTATGATGCCACAGCAGATGTTATGCCATTAGGTGAAATAAATATGTATTATTGTGTGATTTCTAATTTCTGTAGCTGCCTTGTGAGGATCAGATCATCTTGCTGAAGGGTTGCTGTATGGAGATTATGTCCCTACGTGCTGCAGTTCGGTATGACCCGGAAAGCGAGACCTTGACCCTGAGCGGAGAGATGGCTGTTAAACGAGAGCAGCTAAAGAATGGAGGGCTGGGCGTTGTGTCTGATGCCATCTTTGACTTGGGCAAGAGTCTAGCGCAGTTCAACCTGGATGACACAGAGGTGGCCCTGCTGCAGGCTGTACTGCTTATGAGCTCAGGTGAGAGAGGACACTTTACAGTAATTCTGCTCATAAACCAAAATCAGCCTTTTAAGAGAACTCTCAAAACTGTATTAGCAGCAATAAACAGCTGTAGGGTCTGTTAGGTTCTGTTCTTAAAGCTATTGGGCTGCCTCACTGTCTGCTGTCTACATAGGCAGCTGCCTTCTGTGGTAGCATGCTAACTTGAGATAGAATGTATATATAGGTAGCAACTCCGTTAACAATAACCGCATGACATAAGCAGCACTTCTCAGATAATGCATGCAAGAAGATCCAATAAACCCCAATATAGCACAACAGTTGGGATCTGGAAGTAAAAAAACAAAACAAAAAAACAATCATATTCTCCATAAGGTCAAGATTGGGACTATTTTCATTGGGGAAACAGAGCAAAAGCAAAGAATAGTCGATAATGACAATACGTCACATGTATGTCACTTACTATTAGCTTAAACATAGCCTATTTTTAAATACATTAATTTATTAATTTTATACCATTGCATAAAGTATAAAATAGTGATAAGGAGTACAAGAAAACTCTGTGCAAGTACTGTAGGTGGAAATGGTATTTCAAAACCAGACTATACAACCTAAAACCAGACAGATGTCCACCCTAATAGTACATTGCTTCATTAAAGTCTTGGATCTATTTATTTTAGCTGATTTTCAGATACTTTTTGCTTCAAATCATAGTTTATAATGTGATTCATCTCAGACCTGGTTGATTTTGATGTTGAAGATTTTGACCTGGTTGATGTTCTTTGCTATTGCTTTTTTCAAACACTATGTAGAAAATGAAGTGGAAATACTTCATTTGATGCCCATGAATGTTGATTATTAAGGCAGCATACTGGTTTTCGAACATGGTGTTTGACAAATATTGTAGTTGCTGAGAGGTATTTCACCTTCATTCAGTGTGAAACCTAACTAGATGGTTTTTTAAATGTATTTTGCTACAATCCTGTAATGCTCATAATAAGTATTGTCCTTGCATCTTCTGTGGTTCGTCTCTTCAGATCGCACAGGCTTGACATGTGTGGAGAAGATCGAGAAGTGCCAGGAGATGTTCCTCCTAGCGTTCGAACACTACATCAACTATCGCAAGCACAACATTCCCCATTTCTGGCCCAAGCTGCTGATGAAGGTGACGGACCTGCGCATGATCGGAGCCTGCCATGCCAGCCGCTTCCTGCACATGAAGGTGGAATGCCCCACTGAACTCTTCCCCCCACTTTTCCTGGAGGTCTTCGAGGATCAGGACGTGTGACGTCCCAGTGAGCTGTGGCAGGAGAATCAACAACGTTTTGTAACCCGTGTTTCTCTACCTGGCTCACCCCCATCCACGCACCAAACTCACCAGCAGCAGCTGAAATGGCAGAGGTCATCTTCAGAAAGGCTTTCATATGGGGAGTTTATTTTTTATTTTTTGCTTTTCGCAGAAAACTCAGCCCTCCCTCATCCACTAAATTCCCCACGCGTGGCCCTTCTGTCTCGGCATGATGTCCTTATACTGGTTTACCAACACCTTAGACACAGAATATACATCTACACACACACACACACACTCCTGTAAGTGTGCTTGCAGATGCTGTACTCATGCAACTCAAATTCTCTGATGAGCTTATATGCATTTGTACACGTACAGACTGCACTACTGTCATGCCACCACTGGAGGTGCCCCCTGCTAAGACTGGATGGCAGCTGGCATATAGATTCCTCCGGCAGGTCGTGAAGTGGTCAGTTCATTTTATTGATTAAAATCTCAATTCTTGTGAGATTAACCGTCGGTATCTCAAGCTCTGCGCTAACATGGATCTTCTTTAACAGACCTCATGATTCTCTTCGATATTGAGCCTGTGTGTGAAGCAGGAGGAATTTTTTAAACCAAATCAGGTGCTATATTTAAATAAAGCTACTCAAAATGATTTGGGACTTTTCAAAAACATACCCCCCTCCCTTCTCTGTAGGACACAGACCGTTGAAAGCTCTCGGTCGCCATTTTAGTGCACATTCAGGGGTGCCGTTCAGCGACTTCATGTGCGGTTCATTCTTGCCATTGTCTGGGCATATTTGTCCCTGGAAAGTCACGCAGAGAGATGGAAATCCAGGCACCCCTACACCTCCAATCTGCACTGATTTGTGTGTTTTACAGGTATCGGGAGGGAGCCAGTATTACCATACTCCCAGACCCAGCACACACACGCACACACAAACATACTAAAACACACACCTCAAAACTCGAATGCCTCATTTTTACTGTATGCACTGCAGTGCTGTAGTTCTGGACTCCCATGCAGGGCTTTGAGAGTTCAGTCCAGCCCATCTGTGTTCCGCTCAGATGCTACTGTTGCCCGGTCTGTGCGAACACACGTGCACACTCCTGACGGGCCAAGGCGGACTGACTGTTGTTGATGTTTTTTCTTTGTGTTGTTTTTGTTTTACCTCAAATGTGGGCACACCTTCGGCTGGCTGTGGCTCCAAGACTGCCTCTGTGCTGACAGGTTCTACCTCACCTCTGGACACAGGGCAGCTACCCTCAGCCACACACACATTTACACACATTCGTATTCTCATACACTGACAGCCAGGATAGAAACACTCGCAGACACAGTTTCTTCTCAGTTACGTTGAAATACCACTGTAGACAGGAGGGCCTACCATTCCTCATCGTAGCCTATCAGATTTCTCTGAGGTGGCTGAGAGAAAAACAATTCTGGGTGGGCTTTTTTGTTTCTTTTTGTGTGGGACCAAGTGTCACTTCAATTTCCGTCAAAACGGAAGCTAGTTTTCAGCAGACGGAGAACTAAACCATACATGCCGCTGACTACAAAGAGGAGCCATGGAGAGAACTACAGATGAAGGACCCGAGGTGACCAGGCCTGAATCAAATGGGTCTATCGCTGTTTCCGTTTCAATACCAAGCAGTAATTTGCAAAGTGGAGTGAGGGGTCGGCTGGTTTCTTTAGGGTGGGGCAGGGGAC
Organism: Sinocyclocheilus grahami; assembly: GCF_001515645.1. Classification (NCBI taxonomy): domain Eukaryota; kingdom Metazoa; phylum Chordata; class Actinopteri; order Cypriniformes; family Cyprinidae; genus Sinocyclocheilus; species Sinocyclocheilus grahami. The sequence goes on from NW_015505752.1 coordinate 542,468, forward strand.
GCGGAGAAGCAGTTGAATGAGAGCACTTAGCTTTGAAAGAGCCAAATCTTCAGAGACGATTCAACCCCTGGCACTTTTAAGGAGTTTTTGCACTAAGGCATGATGGGTCCCACCCTCCAGCTCAGTCCATGCTTTCCAAGGACACACCCCCAACCTCTCTGTCAAACAGAGGCCACGCCTTCATGTGCTCCTGAGCACACCCTCAGAGTCAGTATTAAGTCAAGCAAAGTCCTGGTCGTGTTCTTTCTCAACAAATGACGAAACACTCAAAACACACATTCACAAACAGACCTCTGTGTCCCCGCCCCCTCAAAGCCAGAAGTGGCTTGAGACGAACACCCAACAGAAACGGGCCTTTCCTTTGTGAGACAAAGGAGTGGCCAAGCCATGCAAAGAATGGCAGCACCGAATGAATGTGAACAAGGAGCAGCAGAATGAAAGAGCCAGAACGAGGAGTTGCTCTATAATATGGTTGCGAAGGAACGCAGCCAATCAGTACGAGAGGAACTGTAATGCATTCCGTAAACATCTGGCATGGAATTCCATCTTGAAATAGGAATAACGCAGCAGTGGTTCCGATTGGCTGATCGAGTGAACGCAAGGGTTTCGATGCTGCTTTACCTTCTAATTTAGTTTGAGAGAGATAGAAAAATAAAAAAAGATATAATAAAAGAATTACAAACCCAGAAAACCAATAAAAAAAATGACTCCAGAACAAAAAGTTCAAATTTTGGAGCTTGAGCTGTTCGTTTCTTTCTTTTTGTTTTGAACTGCAATTTGTGTGTTCGTTTTTGATGCTTAACTGCTCTATGTAAGAGAGAAAAACAACAGCCGTAGTCACTTTTTGACCATGCGTGCAGTGTAAACTAGAGAATTTCACCTCTTTTTCACCTCACTATAGTTTGTAATGATTAGTCGACTGCTCTGTTTGTCTGTGTATATGTCCTTCGACTTTTTATCAAGAGGAATTTACAACAAGAAACAGGAATATTTTCTTTTTTATATTGTTTTCTTTTTTTATGAAAAAACTGAAATGCAACAGAAACTGAAAAAAACTGAAACACAATCTACTCATACCTCACACAACACAAAGCTTAAATGAACATGGTTGGAGTGCTTATCTGCGTGGCACTTATGTCAAAGTGTGTCCAGTGCATGTGTTGAACTGTACGATGGGGTGTACGTGTGCGAGCGTTCATGTGATTGCGGAAGCACACGGCTCCCTCCTTCAGCCTCGAAAGCCCATCTGCTTCAGATTTGCACCAGTTGCATGCATTAGCCTCCGTTTGCGAACGGTGTCGCCTGTGCTGATGCGACGAGCCGTAATGGGAGTGGACAGGATGTGATGTGGCTGGAAAGGGAGTCATGTGCATCCGTGACAGCAGAGAGTACTTCATGGTATTGAATGTAGCTGACAGGACTGGGCTGGAACCGAGCTCGGGAACTATAACCTCACTTCAGGTCACCAGCAAGAGTGGACAGTGCTGTCAAAATGATGTTACACAAACAGCTTACTAAGCGTATATTGCCCGCCTTCAAGGTGCAATACTTGTGTTTTTTGTTTTGTTTCGTTGTCCTTTTTTGTACTTTTACAAGTTTTTTGGCCATAACCAAGAATGTAAATACAAAACGAAAAGATATTGAAAGATTAAATCTCTGTGTTAACCATATGCAACCATCACATACTGGATGTCGAGGCCAGAACACAGCCCGTGCGCCGAATGATCCCTCCATTTTTCTGCTTACGTAGCTCTGTAAATGCTTCACACATCTGTATGTGTGTTTTTGTGCACTCGCAAGCGTGCATGTTCAATACAAATATGAAGAAGAAGTGCCCCATGAAATTAACAATCCAACCCTGTGCCTCCACAACCCTCTGCCCTGCACTCAAACCGCTCTTTCTGACAGGGTAGCTAGACGTACATTTGTTCGCTTGGTCAGATTGCTGGTAGAGACATAGGTGGGTATGGTCTGGTACCTAGAAGCACTAAGCTGACCTCGCTACTGCCAATCAGTTTCCTCGGAGGAGAACAGTAGATACTGGTTTTGTTTTGCTTTGGTGGTTGTGTAGTTTTGTTTCTCGTCCTTTTTTTTTTTTTTACCAAATTTTGTTATCTTTTTTTATTTTTTAGCGAAAGACAAAAAACGCCCAGAAGCAAGAATGTCTATGCAATGCTAAACCCTCTGATAGCATGATGACTGTGTCATTGAGCCCTGATTAGCGGACATGTCTCTTTCTGAACACTTCCCCTCCCAAAGTCCCACCCACAGCAACTGCATGAGCCTCAGTCAGTTTGTCTTTTCATCAGTCAGTGTCATAGTCAAGGGAAGGATGGCCCTAAATGCTGCCTGAGACCAGCTTTGTCAAACCTTGCGAATTTGAGGGCGCTAGTTCAACTTTCCACTGATCTCCGATGATGTCATCCGCTGTCCAGAGACTGCATTTGTGTTTCTATGTATGTGTTTGCGTCGAATGCTCTCATGGTTCGGTGGATTGGTACTACCTGTTAGAAACAAAACGGCATTCCATGCATTCAAAATTAAAATACATTTTTTAGAAACACTTACCAAAACGTCATTAATATTCAACCTTGAAATGTTTTTGAGTTGATATTTCCTCCCCTCTCAGCTGTGGAAGTGAATCTCAGACCAAAGTGAGTCAGTCTTAAGTGCAGTTTTAATGCAAAATCAACTACTATTTGTTAAAATACTTGATTAATACACAGAGATTACTATAAATAAGCCATTTCTAGGCTGATTTCACCAAAAAGCGTAAACACTGTGTCTCTGAGGCACTATCGAAACATTTCACCGACCTGGCAACAGCTCAACCAATGGCGTGAGTTTGAGGCGGGGCTATCAGTTTTATCTAGCCAATAGCAGAAGAGGGGAGTGTTTTGGAAACCTGCCGTTCCATTTAATTACACTAGTGGTGCAGAAATCACACACTTTAAGCTTTTTAAGCTTTAATACCGTATGCGAAATCCCAACTGAACGAAAGAAAAAAAGAAGCGCACTATTTTTGAACATTTAAGTTTGATTGGCCGCCCTCAGCACTGTGATGTCAAAGTCCTCATTTTCACTGTTCCCTTTGAAGTTGAATGTGAGTGTCTTCATTTGATTAGACTGTGTTTGTGAATATGTAGAAGTGCTCATGTGCAAAATGCACCCAGCCATGAGAGTGTGAGCAGAGAGCGGGGATGATGTCCATACCACAGCTGTTTTAAATGAGACTGGAAAGGAAAGCTTTTGAAGGATTCTCTCAGGTATCAACAAAAGAAAAAAGACAAAAGAAAAAAAAAAAGGAAATATAACAAACTTTTTTTTTTTTTTTAAATAAATGTTGAAAAATTCCAGCCATGCCTTCTTGTTAGCTCATCATTCTTTGCTCTCTGAGTTGAAGATGTGCTTTCAGTGTTCTTGTCTTGTGGTCTTCTTCTCTTTAGTGTTGATCAGTCTCTCTCTTTCTGCCACATGCACACACATTTCTCCTGCACTCTTGAGGCTCATCAAAGGCGATCACGAAAAGCCTGGTGAGCACACATCTCTGCTTATCTAAACATTAAAGCAGTGAGCCTTCATATTTCTGCAAAGTATAGTTTTGATACACAAGCATTTAGTGGAACCAGACCCAGTCAAACCTGTCTTAAGTGCACTCAGTATTTTTTTTTCTGTAGCACTTATGTAACATCCTTTTGAACTCATACTGACACCTAGTGGTGTGGATGAAATGTCATGCTAATATTTTAACGACTGATGCGTTTGTAGAAATGTGCCATTTGCTGTCCTACATTAATTTATCGTGTGAATGAAAGTTTTCTCTAACAGGTGGGTTAACAACATAAAGTGAGTAGCATTCAATTGGTCATATCTCAAAATGGCGGATTCCATGAAGCCAATAAAATAAAACCACTTTTATTAGGCTATACTGTAAGTGTACATGGATTTAAACATGTCATATACCTACGTGTTTTCAAAATTCATTTTAAAAAGTTTTCTTTTTATAATCATGAAAAAGTGCACCTTTAAGATATGTGAACAAATTACAAGTACACAATACATTCATATGGGAGTGAAACATGACAACATTTCTAAGAAAACTAATTCTCATCACCTGTTTGCATAAAAGTGAAAGACTAACTTTACATGAAAAGAAGATGTTTAATCATATGATGACCTTTTTTTTTTTTTTTTTTTTTTGCTCCTCCTCACATTTGTTATTTGTTTGGACTTGTGCATTGTGTGTGTTTTCTGTGTGCATGCTTTTGTGTGGTGAATATGTGTCTGCTGGTGGGTGTGAGTGCGCGTGTTTTGTGTGTCTTTGCTTTTTGTAGTGACCATGTGGCTGGATTTGCTGACTGACCCCTTGGACACGCTTTGAGACTCTATTGATGCAGCAATTAATCATATATTTAAGAATAATATTTCTTCAATGAACACAGCAGTTCATGCTGAGAATATGGTGTCAGGTGGGGAAGTGGAGAATAGCAAAAAGGGAAATGAGGTCAACCATTTGTTTTTACAGTAGGTCCATCTTTAAATAGAATCACTAATGATTTTCCTGTTGCTAATGGAGAACTATTCCACTATTAGCTGGGCTTTTGTAAAAAAAAATATATATATATATATATTTTTTTTTTTTTGCTCTCTTAACTCTTGCCGTTGCTTACACATGCACAACATATTCATTAATTGTGTCTGTGTTTTTTTTAAGGTGCCACGCTGAATGAGTGTGAGGTGTCCGAAGTTATTATCTATAGATGTAATTATACACTAACTGTCGATTTATTTGGAAAGAAAATTTGGCAGTTTATAATAGAAAAATGTTCCTGGTTAGTTTCAGTATGGCGAGTGTGAATAAGTGCACATGGAGATATTTCAGTCAGTTATTTCTCTGGGTTTTGGTTGTTTCGTGTAGCTATTCAAGGCTAAAGTGGTCATGCATCCTGTAAATTAGCTGTCATCCAAATTTCGATTTTGCACCAGAGTATGATGGTTTTGTTTGAACATTTTGTGTTTGGTCAGATTAAACAGGCTGCTGGTATTTTGTACAGAGATGATTATGTCAAGCCATGAGAGAAAACTATATGCAGAGACAGAAAGGAATGTTTGCACACTAGTTGCACATAAATGCATTTAGCCAATCACACAAAAACGTTTGTGATGGTAATATTATGCAAAGAAAGCCATCTCGGGATTCTTATGCAACGCTTGTCAGGTTCACAATGGGTGCTTTTGGTTCAGCCTTGCTCAGGTTTGCTTTCAGGGCAATTTTATGTTATGTTGGATGTTTTTAAAATGACATACTGTACATAGAATAAACTGCATCCATCAGCTAAGGTCTATATAGAAGGGTCAATGTATCAAGGCCGTCTCTTTCTCGCAATAGACGTTAACAGACCTACTCATGCACACATCTGTTTTGCTGTCATGTTAGTGCTGTTTCCTCTCAGCGATCCACTGACCAACTGCCAAAGCTTCCACATGTTCATTTTCATTCAGCTTCTCTTACAGGATGTGCCTGATGAGACATAAAACACTCTAGTTTGTGACAGAACTGAATGCTACAAAAGACAGCAATAGAACCTCACTTTTAACATTATTAGACTGGACAGTACTGTTAAAATAATATTCGCAACATTACTAATAATTCCCTGCCTAGGGAATTCCAGTCTAGTATTTTCTGTGTGATTAGTATTTTTTAAACAAGGATGTAAATGGTAAAAAAATAAATAAAAGATACAAAAATCAAAACAACAACCAAGCAAAGAAATGTACTTTTACTGTTTTTTTCATGTGGTGACATGTGGAATAGGGCTGTCACATTATTAGATTTTTAATATATGATCATCATGGCCAAAAGACATTGCGATATTTATCAAGTTTAAAAAATAAATAATAATGATATGACTCAAATTCATCTTTACATTTATTTTGTGTTTTCAGAAAAAGAAAAAAAGAGCCACCATCAAAATATGGATCTAGGGAAACGGAGAGAAGGATTGGTAAAGAGTGTACAAAAACAACATGTTAATATATATATATAAACACCAGCTTTATGTCTGGTAAATTCTTGAAATTCACCCTCCTTTTGCCAGTGTGGTAAAAAAGTACATTTTGAACCCTGTGAGTAAGTAACCACTAACTCTTTTCCTGTCAACCAGCAGGACTATTCCATTATGAACTTTGTTTTTATGAGTAAGTCTCTCCAAGTTCAGCGGCCAGGCAACATTTAGCCAGCATGCATCAGGAAGTTACAATTAAACTGCTGTACTGCAATCAATCTAGATAGGCTTTCAGTTCTCCCTGTCCTTATTATAAGCTTTAACACAGTGTGGAGAAACCTTAGAACTGCAATAAGCAAATCAGCAGCAGCACTGAAGGAATTGGAAGCCAGTATAACATCTTTTAATAACAAGCTAGTTTCAGAAGCACCGCAGTGAAGTTTGATTGGCCCCCTGCAGAAAATTAAATTCGGAAGTGTTACGTTTTGGGTACAATGTGGTCAAAATTGGACCACTTTTCTGTATCTTGGGTATAACAGCTGAAAATAAGTCATATCCATCCCTTTACTGTCCATTTTCTCTAAATTGTCTCTCTTGGAGACCAACAACCTGACTCTTGGAGCCATAAACCAGAGTAGATATTGATTGTAGTATACAAAAACACATTTTAAGGCTGTTCATAAACTGCGTGCTTTGCATGTTTTGTACATGTTAATGTTTTTATTGTTTGATTATGAGGCTTCATGCTGTTCTGCCTTTCTGTTCTCCTGCCTTTTTGCACCTTTTGAGGCCTGATTCAAAATGTACTGTATACAGTATTAAAAAAAGATGTATATTATTAGATGGACTATAGCCAATGATATTCAGCATGGGAAATTGATAATGTTCTGCTAAAGATGGACAGGTCTTTCTATTCGTTTGCAACGTACGCACATTGATTTGCAGCAGCTGCAGAGGTTTTCTAGTGTTTATTATTTATTTCTTTATTTTGTTTGTAACCAAGAGCCTTTTGGAGTGAATTTAGTGCACTTGAGGACTCCAGAGACAATATCAAGTGTCAAAATGGCAGTTTATTGAGTGCACACAGAGATCAGACCTGCAATCAGACCGGTCTCCAGGGCTCGGCTTATTGTTTAAAGTGGGTAGTGGAGACTGAAGTGATACGGTACTTGATTTCTCAGATATAGCTTTACCCACAAAACCAAATGTCGTTCCAAGTACATTTTGCACTAGAGTTTTGCAGTTTGGTTTGGTTTTGAGATTAGATTTGCTAGTGGTGTTATGCTTTGAGAACATGGTGTTTGTAGAGTAATTTATTTCAGATGTGTAAAAAGGTTATGCATGGACAGTAAGGAATGTATCTCGCCAAACATAAGGACGTTTAAGGAATGACCTCACAAGAATCTAAATGGATTATGCAATAAAACGGCTACAGGTACCAAGCGAGTGGTTTGAGTGTGAGCTGGCTCAGGTTTGCTCATAAGGCCTCAAAGGGTGCTTCAGTCGAACCTCTCTGTTTCCTCCTGAACTTCATGTGAAGCTCTCCAGCGTCTGTGCTGGTTCTTACAGGACATAAACCCTCCTTGCACACTGGATGATTCCAAATCTGCATGCATCATTATTAAATTACAATAAATTAAATTTACAGAAAAAAGCCTTCCTACTGGTAAGGTACAAACCAGGTGTCACTTGCAAAAATGAATCAAAATTTGAATCTTTTGTATTGTATTGTTTACTGTTAACAGAGATATTGTGCAAATGGTGTGTTTGTGGTTCTGAAAAATAATTTTGAGGAAAATTTACTAAAGCAATGCTATTGCGAATAATTCTAGAACACATTAATTTTCTAGCTTCACTGTGATCAAAAACTCAGCTGGGAAACATCCCAGCATTACAGTCTGCAGTCACTCAGGGGTCCTAACCAATCATAGGCCAGCTAACAAATCATTGGCTGAGAGAGCTGGGAGTCTGTTAACCCAGTGGTTCCCAACCCTGGTCCTGGAGGCACCCCAACACTGCACGTTTTGCATGTCTCCTTAATCAAAGACACCTGATTCAGGTCATCAGCTCATTAGTAGGGACTCCAAGACCTGAAATTGGTGTGTCAGAGAAAGGAGACATGCAAAATGTGCAGTGTTGGGGTGCCTCCAGGACCAGGGTTGGGAACCGCTGTGTTAACCTATGCAGAGTTATCGGGCTACACCTCGTTGTAATTGTACAGGGCCTTGAGGAAGTCACATCGCTTGGATGCACCTAAAGATGTATGGTGAGGCTGGAGTGCAGGAAATTGATCAAATGTGAAGCTGCTTTGCAGTAGTGTTCAGTACAGAGTTCAGCGGATCATGTTCTGAGAGTCTCGGCACAGCATGTTTCAACCTTCAGCTCAGTGTACCAGGTTCAGGAAGTCTTTAGGACCCATTCCCACCTAGTACGGAGGAGCAGGAAAGCTTATGCAAGCTCTGGGCCAAATGGACAAATGGATGTGTAACTCAGAATATCTCAACAAAAATACACACAAAACCTCTAAATATCTACTGTGATCTCCTCTCACTCCACCACACCTCCGTCACGCCGACCACCCGTTCACCACCCCTTCCTCCTCCTGCACCTATCAGTCCTAGTTTTTTGGGTGGTGTGATGTCAGGTTTTCTTGTGGTGGGCTGTTTTCGACAGGTCCAGACAATCAGCGTGTTTGTCAACGTCAATGTGTGATTTTCAAACTCTTTGTTTATGGTCAGGATTTTAAAGGAAGATATTTTTATGGTAATTGTCGCTGGTCTATTTTACTATATTTATGTAATAAATATGTGACTCAATTTACATCCCGGCCTCCCTGGTCTGTTTTTGCTGTTATCCTGTACAGTAGCTCCTGCATGTCCTGTTCTGGCCATACTGGCGTTCATCCAAGGTCGCAAGTCCAAAACTCTTGATTTGCGAGAACACCGCCTGACATATCGGTTATTTTGATATCACTCAGTATAAGAAGTATCATTCCTAAAGCACTTGATGACAAATCATCCCTCTGAGGACCCAGGTTGCGATGTTCAATGCATGCCAAGAGCGAAGGGAGCGTAACTGCCCTTGGTTGAAGGGGAATTCTGATTATTTGTCCTCAGCACAAATGCTTGGCAACTGTTGCGGGTTGTGACTACGGTTGTCAGAGAGCCAGTAGCCAAAACAGTCTCTGTGGATGTCGATTTTTACATAGACTCATTTAAAGTCTGCGCACTTCTCATCAACATTCTTCTTTCAGTCTACGCTCTCTGTTCAACAGCTTACTGTATAGAAGGATAGTAATGACAGATCACTTATATGAGTGGAATTATGAACTGTACTGACTGACATCAGAATAAAAATGAAATACAGCCGTGTGAGCATGTGTATCTTTCTGATTCAGTCATTAAAAGATTTGTTCTGTTCTGCACTCTTTGTGCAAAGCTTTCTTTATTTGCTCATACTTGAATTGAGTGCACTTTTCTACAAGGTACTGCTCTCTTTTGTCCCATCTTTCTATTGTACTGCAAGTAGTCTCACATGGAAATATGTTTCTCATTTGTTATTTTCCTAATACTGTCTGTACTTTTCTGCTTTGATATTGTGTATCAGCCATTGGCGAAATTTTTCTTTCTCATTCTCATGTTCTTTTAAACTAGACCAAAAGGGCCTTAACGGTCAATCTTTCACCCAAACATTAAAACTGTGATATCATTTGTTCATTCTCATGTTGCATGACTTTGACATATTTGTTATCTAGCAGAATGTCCAAGCTGTTTTGTTAAACAAGAGGATCATAAGATCAATGTTTCATTGATGAACTAACTCTAAATCTTTGGAAAAGAGAATTTTACATTTCAGAGAAGTTTACATATTCAATGACTAGTTTAATTTTCACCTAAACACGCAACATGTGGATAGGACACTAAATAAATACATAAACAGTCATTCAGATTGATTCCATTAAAGGGACAGTTCACCCGAAAATGAAAATGGTCATTTATTCAGTATGTCGTTCCAAACCTGAATGGTTTTCTTTCCTCTGTGAACACAGAAGATATTTTGAAAAATGTTGGTAACCAAATAGTTTTGGTGACTGTTGACTTTGGTAACTATTTAATGGACAAAAACACTGATTTCCCAAAATATCTTGTTTTGAGTTTCACAGAAAATGGAAATCATACAGGTTTGGAACACCAAAAGAACTATCCCTATTCTTTCTTCCTCATATAAAATCATGAGAACTTGTAAATAAAGTTTTTTGCAGGATTCTGCCCCCTGAAACACTAGTAATAGTTGTTATTCATTGAGAAAAGTGCTGGCTGACTGGACACACAGCTTGATTCCTATTGTGGGCGGAAGCTGTTGTGGAGACAGTGACCTCACAAAAGCAGCTTTCTGCCCAGCCTATCACCATCTTGCTTGGTACACTGAGGCTCTGCCCTCTCATCCCACCTCTTTGCTGCTCTTATATTTTTCTCTCACTCTTTCTCCCTCTCTAATTCTTCCTTTCATTCCACTTTAGCAGGATTTTTCCACTCAGCAATAGGCAAGCGACCCATAAGAAAATTAAAATCCCAATTGTTTCTTCTAGAGAGGATTGAGACTAAACGGAGATTGAAAGAAAACCTTTGCTAAAGTCGTCTTCTCAGAATTTTCCCAAGTGATCTCGTGTCTCTTCCAGAGATTTAAGAGAGATGTCGACAATGCGTCATTAGTTGGACATTCATTTTATAAAGCTGTACTTACTCTATGTCCTAGCCTGTCTCAGTTTATTTCTCATTTGTCTCTATTAAGTTTAGGAGAAAAAACTGAGACCAAGTTAATAATAAAATAAAAGATCTCTAAAGTTTCCAGTCAATAAAATGTTCCTCTGGGGTCACAGTCAGGTGTTGTACATGCTCCCTCTCCCTTTTTTTCTCCTCTTTTTTTGCAGGAGAAGAGTCATTTTTTGCACCAGTAAGGGAACTGCAAAATATCAAACTTTCCAAACACGTTTTAAACATTTTCCTCATCTGCCATTTTTCAGACAATCAGGCAGACCCGCCTCAAACTTAAAGGGATAGTTCAACTAAAAATGAAAATGTCATAATTTACTCACCCTCAAGTTGATCTAAACCTGTAAGACTTTCTTTCTTCTGTTAAGCATAAAAGACATTTTGAAGAATGTGGGTTACCAAACATGCTAGTACCCACTGATATCCATAATATAGACAATACATGTAAATCTAATTTTAGAAATAATTTTAATATGATGATTTGGTCCTCAATTATTATCAGTTATTATGAGCGGATCTCTTCAATGCCATCATACTACCAGCTTTATTATATGGGAGTGAGACATGGTCTTTAAACAAATTGTCTGAACAGAAACTGGCTGTAACCTAAAAAGAAATGGAGCAAAGAATGCTCAAAGTCATGTGAAGAGACAAGATCACAAATAAACATTTGTGGGAGATGTCAAGAGTGAAAGATGCAAAGGGATGGACGATGGAGGCTGAAAGTGAAAACCTGGTCCCTATGAGGTGAAGTGACCACTCGCAAATCAACTCTATAGTCAGATTCCTTAAAGAAGAGTTTTTGACAGATAGGAGAAATGCTGGGACCTGCATTATCCGTTGGAATGATTGACCTCAGGCCAAATAAAGAATAAATAATATTATTGATATCATCATCGTTCAATAAAATAATATTTATTTGAACCCAAAATCTTTTGTAGAGGGAGAGTGAAAGAAAGAGGGAAATGAAAAAAAGTGAAGCTCTATCTATCTATCTATCTATCTATCTATCTATCTATCTATCTATCTATCTATCTATCTATCTATCTATCTATCTATCTATCTATCTATCTATCTACCTAAACACCAAATTAGCATATTAGAATAATTTCTGAAGGATCGTGTGACACTGAAGACTGGAGTAATGGCTGCTGAAAATTCTGCTTTACATCCTAAGTCTAAAAGACATTTTAAAATATATTAAAATAATAAACAGTTTTTTTTTTATTGTATTAATATTTCACAATATTATGGTTTTCACTGTAATTTTGATCTTCTAAATGCAGCCTTTGTGAGCATAAGAAACTTTGGTCACTTTATTTTAAGGTCCAATTCTCGCTATTAACAAACCATTAACTATGACTTTTGCCTCAATAAACTACTAATTTGCTGCTTATTAATAGCTAGTAAGGTAAGGTCATTTTAAGGATGTAGAAAATGGTCATGCACAATATGTGCTTTATAAGTACTAATAAGCAGCCAATATATTAATAATAGGCATGCTAATAATCAACTAGTTAATGCTGCAGTCTGAAGTTTTGCCTCTTTGTCGGCATCTCTGTTTGAAAACCTGCAATTGCAGCTATTTGCGGAATTATCTTCATTGCATGGGTTGTGAACCGGCACGGCTCCAGCGCAGAATGCAGCCTTTGTGAGCATAAGAAACTTTGGTCACTTTATTTTAAGGTCCAATTCTCGCTATTAACAAACCATTAACTATGACTTTTGCCTCAATAAACTACTAATTTGCTGCTTATTAATAGCTAGTAAGGTAGTTGTTAAGTTTAGGTATTGGGTCGTTTTAAGGATGTAGAAAATGGTCATGCACAATATGTGCTTTATAAGTACTAATAAGCAGCCAATATATTAATAATAGGCATGCTAATAATCAACTAGTTAATGCTGCAGTCTGAAGTTTTGCCTCTTTGTCGGCATCTCTGTTTGAAAACCTGCAATTGCAGCTATTTGCGGAATTATCTTCATTGCGTGGGTTGTGAACCGGCACGGCTCCAGCGCAGATGAATCTAATGTGTGGCTGTCAGTCACTGCACAGGTGTGGATACTGCACTTTGTATTCACTGATTCTACATCTTGATCCAAATAAGAGTTTTCACTGGAGAATGTCATCTGAACAAGTAAGTAACACCTGCCACTTTTGTTCTGATCAACTGAGGAAAAGCATTACAATAAATTGCGCTATCAATGGTGATTAAATCTAATGATCGGTTAGCTCATATCACATCAAACCATGCCAGTTATTATTACCGTTATACTTTGTTTTCAAATTCAATCCGCCATTTATTCCAGCTGCTGTGAGAAAAGGCTATAAACGACCACCTGCAGCATCCTCACGTGTGATATAGCATACTAGCCGGGACAACTTCTTTATGTTTACATACGTGACGTAATGATGCAGTGCTATGCTCGAATTTCCCGCGAAAGCCTACCCGTACCACTCAAATTAGAAAACTTTATTAAGCTTACCGTTGTGAATCGAGCTAAAGTAAGGTGATAGTTTTGAATACTGGCTGGTTATGTACTTGCTCAAAAATAGATTTTGGATCATTTTTAAAGGGGTCATAGGATGCTACATGCACTCTTTGAAGTTGTTTGAACTTAAATGTGTGTTGGCAGTGTGTGTACACAACCACCCTATAATGATAAAAATCCACCCAGTGTTTTTTTTTTTTAAATCTCGTTAAATGTTTCCCCCTTTCTCACCCTTTCTGACCTCACACAGACAGGCCCCTCCCACGATAGTTTGATTGACAGTAGCGTTTCAGCACAGACTGGACTGGCGTCTTACCTTAGACCCTCCCTGAGTGAGCTGTCATCAGTCCACCATTGTTTCACCGCCGGAGCAGATGTAGACAATAATGACTCCTAAGCGATTGAGGAGTTCTGTTGTTGGATGTAATAATGAACACAGGAGTCCTCATTTACTCCTGACATCTGAGCCGCTGAAATCGCAGTGGATTATTTGTTTCTGAAGGGAATGCACCCCCGATCTACATAAATGCGTCTATGTTCACGCGAATCATTCATGATCCAGCCTCATCTACAGAAGTGAGTATGTTTTGTAATGAATATTTGCAAATCGCCTTTCCTAATAATGTGCTATTTAGCAAGTTTCACGATGAATGCGGCTAAAGTAAACAGTCTCTCTGAGAGCAGCTCGGAAGAGAGGGGCGGGGTCAGCAGAGCTCATTAACATTTAAAGGAAAATGCTACAAAAACGGCTTGATCTGAAAAGAGCTGTTTTTGACAGGGTAGAAAATGTGTTTTTTTACATTACCATTGAGAAATTTTAAACCAAACTATGTTACAGACTTTTTATTAAGACCCTAAGAATCATATCAACTTGTGGAAAATGGCCATCCTATGACCCCTTTAAACAAAAAAGTTACAGACTGCAGCTTTAATAGTGAGAATTGGTACCTATACTAAAGTGTTACCAAACATTTAAATATAGTTCCAAACTTTAAATTACGAATTAAATATTAAGTATATATGTATATACAATACATTACTTACGACTTTGTTATTACTTATTGTATTATTTAAAGCTGCACTTAGTATTTTTATATTTAATTTAAATCTTAATTGATTTTGGGTTTATAAAAAGTAAAAAGCATCCCACAACTGATCACATTCTACATGGCCTGTCCTTACAAAACAGAAACAGAGAAACAAGTATCTCTGACCATGACCTCCCAGCTTTCATGCTGCCTTGCTTATAATGCACAGAAACTGACTGTGACACATCCCCACTCTGTCTGTCTGTCTGTCTGTTTGTCTCCTCCCTCCCACACACATGTGTTTATAACTGTACACGTATAAACCCATTATGCAAGAACTTCCCTCTCTCTCCCCACATTTCCTCAGCTCCACTCACAAGGGTCAAGTGAGGACATGCACAGAGAGGGAGAGTGAAAGAAAGAGGGAAATGGGGCCTCCAAATCTTCTGCTTACCTCTACACCGCAAAAATAACTTAATCTAAAAGTAATTTTCCCTTGTTTTCCAGTAAAAATATTTAAACATCTTTAAAACAAGTGATACTTGATAAGGAAATTTACACAAACAATAATAATACTCTTATGTTTATAGACTATATGATAATAACAACATTTTGTGAGGTTTATGCCTTGAATGTTTTTTTATGTAGTATTATTGGAAAACAGGACGAAAATACTGCTGAATAAAATAAAAAATAAATGCTGAAAAATCATTTTAATACTATTTTTTTCTCTCCATTTTAACAAGCAAAGGGAACATGATGAATCATATTCTGAGAGTAGAATGTGTTTCAGAGGTGTGCTTTCCGTGGGAGATTTCAAAAGAGGATAAAAACAATAAAGAGGCCACTTACTAGGGCTTAGACTGCTGGAGAGGTGAAGTTTTTCTGCACACTCAAATAGAAATACAAGCTTAATTTGAACAAAATATGAATAAAACTGCATGACCACACTGGAAGTCCTATAAAACCACTCCCGTCTCCACTTTTAGAAGCACTTCCTGACCCTCAGAGTGTTTATGAATGGCTGTATGGGAATATTCTGAACAGTAAGAAGCTTAGGCGCAACGGGGGGCCGAGGCAAGGGGGGAACATGTAGGGATGCTGAGAGGCAGACGAACTGCGGGAGACAGGAGGTCTTGGGACTGGGTCAAGCCTTTGGGGATGCAAAAGCTGTTACACGAGGAAGGGCAGACTGTGGACAGTGTCAGGTTACGTCATGCCTGCATGCACTGGGTTATGCCTCTTATATAATATGAAGGGAACGAGAGAAAAATGACTTAGTATGGAGTGTTGTTCTCTTACTGATTCTCATTCTTAAATCTGCTTAGTGCATCTGTCATTGGTTCATGAGAAATGCATTTAACGTGTGTTCACGTTCACTCTGAAGCACTCAGTAATTGGTGCTGATTTATTATACAAGTAAACCAGAGCCTACTGGACCTCATGCATGATCAGGAAGAATTAAAACAGGAATCATCCACGTGCTTTGCTTCATAGACGCTTGACCATGACACTTCTGAAATGAACTTTTGGAATAAATCAGTATTTGCATCCAAAACTAGGTTTCAGTGAAAGTACATGGCAAGTTTTTCTGTTGCTTACTGTAACAGCCTGCTCTAAAAGTGGATGTGAGGACATACCAGCGTCATAAACCCCTTAAGCTGAAAAGTCCCTTTCGTAATTATTGTACGTGTATTAGCACTAAGGGTTTTCTTAGCTTAAGCAGTTTGTTGCAACTGACTGCTGATATTGGGAAGAGTCTGAAATCAGGACTTGGAAGGCAAAGCCTGTTTGCATTTCCCAGAATATTAGTTTGATGTTACTGCCATCTAGTGGTTGCATTAGGGATATTCTGTGCTGAGAATACATACACCTCAACAAACGATTAGTTTAATGTGGTCTTTTTTTGACTTATTTTCCATTCAAAAATATCTCTTATTCCTTAAATCAAGATACATTTATATTATCATTTAGCAGACACTTTTATCCAAAGCGACTTACAAATGAGAAACATGACCAACTTGAAAACAAGTCTAAAAGAGAGGTTTGTCCAAAAATGTATTCCGAACCTTTTTCTTTCTTCTGTGGAACATAAAATAAGATATTCTGAGAAATGTCTCAGAGGGTTTGTCCATAGAGTGAAAGTGAGTGGTAACCAAACCTGTTTGATTCCCACCAATTATTTAAAGTATCTTCTGTTGTGTTTGGCAGAAGAAAGAATATTATAAAGGTGAATAAATTATTTTTGGGTAAACTACCTCTTTGATGTCTTTGTCTCGTTTCAATGATTTTTAGATATTAGATAATATAATAATAATAATAATAATAATAATAATAATAAAGTATATATATTTAGACATATATTTTAAGTGTTAGCAGACTGAATTGCTATAAAAAGAATTTAAAGTTTAATTAAGCTTTAATTTAAGATAAAATTTGTTGGTAGAAAACAATTATTTTACATATTAAGCAAATAACGTAAATATAAAGAGCTTCATTTGCTCAAACATGGCAGCAGGTCACAACAAGGATTAATCTTGCTAATTTATACTAACCTTAACTCTTTTAAAATGTTTTGAATGATAAACACAAATATTCTGATGTTTAAGCCACAGTTTGCATGGCCGTGTCATTTTATTGGGAAAAACAAAACGGATTCCTCATACAACAAGATACGTGTCCCAGAAGACCGATTGTAGTGAAATCAAAGGGAAACAAACACTTCTACATAAAAAAGCAATGGAAAGCCACCAGTCAAGAGGTAGAAATACAATTTACAAAATCTAATGCGGTTGTGACTAACACTGTGCATTCACTGTGTCAAAAAATAAAAATGAAGAGCAAAATTATTATTCATATTTAATATAATATAATAATACCATATTTGAAACTTTTATTCAGTGTGCCATGCCTGTCTCTTAATCGGCATGCTGTCACATAGATACTCTCGGTCTCCGTCTTCACTCCGGGGTCTCACTGGCAAGGTCACAGTGCTGTGAGATCCAGGTAACCTCTGAGCAGTGTCAGCAGAATGGCAGGTGACTGAATTCCAGGCCCTGCGTCTTGGGACACCCCATTTTCTCAGGTTTGGGTTGTTCATGCTTCCATCCAGTGCAGAAAGTATTCTCTTACCTAACTGAGCAGCAGGCCCCATCAGGGAGGACTCTGAGTGTGTAGCACGGCAATGTGGAAGGGTATTAATGACACCTTGAAGAGAAGCTGGAGTGTGGTTACATTCCAAAACAGAGGTAGATGGATGTTGAGGGAGCAGTGGCAGCTTTGGTGTTGGATCACGTCCCTCGAAGGTCACCTGCTGAGGCTGAGACTTTCTTCTCTGGTAAATTCTGCTCTGGATCTGCTGAAGTTGGAGCTCAAAGTTATAGACTTCTTCAGTCAGCTGGTTGACGCGGTCGAAACCAGCCATGAGGCTGTCAACACAGGGCACCAGGCGGTCCACATAATGGTGGAAGTCAAAACACCCTGAAATGACAGATGAATTGGAGGCCAAAGAAGAGGCAGATGATACCCGGCGAGGACCGATGGGACTGAGCGGGACAGAGCAGTTGGAGGCTTCAGAGCCCTGGGAGGATCTAGAGGGTGGAGGAACCATTCCCTCAAACTTGACTCTGTGCCTAAACTACAAAGGAAATAAAAAAGAATAGGTTTGTTTATATATATATATATATATATATACTCCAAGAGAAGTCCATAAAGTCCTGTACTTCCATGTTTTCCATTGATGTTTCACAGGTGTTTTACCCATATTTTGAAATATGCATCGCATTATATTGTGTATTAGAGTTAAAGGTGATGTCCGTAAACTTCCAAAGTTTTGGGTCCGTGATTTTTTAAAATATTTTGTAAGAAGTGCTCACCAAGGCTGCATTTATTTGATCAAAAATACAATAAAACCGTAATATTAAAATAACTGTTTTCTATTTGAATATACTTTAAAATGTAATTAGGGGTCAAGCACCGAAGGTGCAGTGGCACCTATTGTATCGTTAGCGTAATTTTTCTTCTTCCGCCGCAAGTCTATGGCAGCTTATGAAATTTGGCACACTGATAGAGGACAGTCTCAACACTAACCACAGCAAGTTTGGAGTCTCTAACTCCAACTCTCTAGCGCCACCACTTGTCCAAAGTTGCAATTTCTTTATGCTAATAACTTTTGAAGCATAAGGCACAAAATGAAAACTATTTTTTCCTCTGAATCCTTGGCTCATGCCGAGTCGAATGAACATGAAAAATTCAAAAATCGTAAGGTTTAGTTTTTTCGCTATTTTTAATTGTTCGTAAAACCTACTTTTTCGAACTCGTTCTAGACGGTTTGTCTGATTCTCACCAAAATTGGCTCAGATCATCTTCAGACTATGCTGGCAAAACATTATGGAATTCAAGTTGATTTGTCCCACCGTTCTCGAATAACGCACAAAGGAATTCTACGAAAAGCATGTAAAAATGGATGTGAGGCTATATCGCCGCAACGGTTTGGCGTATTGAGACCAAACTTGGTGTGTGTTATAACAAGCATGACCTGAGACTACCTGCAGTGTTTCGGCGCAGTGCCCCCTAGTGGTCAGGAGATTTAAAAAATGCAATTTTGCTTATAATCTCTGAATGGTTTGGCCAAAAATCACAAAACAGGTCTCTTTAGATTCGGTGCATCATGCCGAGTCGAACCATACCAATTTCTCCATGTCAGCCATTTTGGGTGTCGGCCATTTTTAATTTTGTCAAAAAATGCAATATTTTAAGAATGCTTAGACTTTGTTATTACCAAAATCGGTATACATCTTCGGCACCATGCCTTGATGGCACTCAAAAAGTTTTTGACCACCTTGTGGTCAAAAGTTATAAAGCAATTTATAAAAATGCTAATAACTTTTGCATACATTATAATATTGTAATGAGACTGATATTTATAGATTTCTTGCATCATGCTGAGAACATCGATACCAATTTTGCCATAATTGGCTGAACTTGCTGTCCGCCATTTTGATTAATGTTGAAAACCTACTTTTTCGAACTCCTCCTAGACCGTTAGTCCAATTTTCACCAAATTTGACTCGGATCATCTTCAGACCAAGCTGGCAAAAAGTTATGGATTTCGTGTCGATATACGAAGCGGTTTTCGTTTAGAGCATCACCGAATTTGCTGGTTAAGATGCCAAAATGCATCTGAGGCTGTATCTCTGCGAAACTTTGACATATTTGCACCAAACTTTGTATGTGCCATTGTCACCTCACACTGACCATGCCACATCAATTTGGTAACAGCGCCACCTATTAGTCAAGAGTAATAAACCATTCATTAACCATTAATAATTACATTCTTAAAAATGCTAATAACTTTTGATTGCATTAGTCTATTGCAATGAAACTGATATCAAAATATTCATTGGCTTATGCCTACAACATAGATACCAAATATGCCAGAGTAAGCTGAACGTTCTGTCCACCATGAAAACCTACTTTTTTTTACTTCTCGCCACTCGTTGGTCCGATTTTCAGCAAAATCGAGTTAGACGATCTTCAGACTGTGCTGACAAAAAGTTATGGATTCCGTGTCTATATATGAAACCGTTTTCTTTTTTCTAATTATCTCTAGTCGAGTCACTTTGGATTAAAGTGTCGACTGAATAAATACATGTAAAACTAAATGTCAATGAACCCAAATGTCCTGTGTTACTCTCCCTGAGGAAGGCATGGTCCGAAATGTGTTGGAGAGTTTGTCAAATTTTTTTTTTATGTAGCCATCTGATAATAAAGGCTTTTTAATCTGAAAGAATGCCATAGTCATCCTAAAATTTTCTTTGATGGACTGTTTCAAACCCTAGACCAGAGAGCACCTTGAACTTACAGTTTTCCCAGAGATGCACTCTCTACTATTGAACTTTGTTTGAACACAAATGTCCCTCTATAAAACATGCTTATTGCCTTTCATAGTTAAAAAAAGGAAAATTGGGGTGGGGGGATTATATATAATAGTCAGACATGGTATTTTTACCTCTTTGGTCTTGCTAAGCCCCATCCATAGCTTGAGGCGTTTAATGAGGAACTGTACCATCTCATAGTCCTGTGGCTCCATGGATGGTCTGTAAATGTCTGCCTGTACCATTCGGTATGTTCGAATCAATACAGCAGCACATAGGCGCCCCAGTACCCAAAATCCAATGCCCACGGCAGACAGGCAGTAGAGAGGTCCCACCACAGGATGATGCTCACAAAGTCGACGCAACCCCATGTGGCCCCTTAACAAACACAGCAGAGAGGAACTGGCCTGCCCTAAGGTCCTAAAGCCCTCTACTGAACCCGAGAAGAGCTGAAAGAGATGGAGAGAATGACTTGAGCTGCATTTGAGAAGCAAAAAAAGATTTAAAGGGGTCATATGATGCGATTTCAATTTTTCCTATCTCTTTGGAGTGTTACAAGCTCTTGGTGCATAAAGAAGATCTGTAAAGTTGCAAAGACTAAAGTCTCAAATCCAAAGAGATATTCTTTATAAAAGTTAAGAGTCAGCCACACCTAGCTAAAACGGCTCGTTCTAACACACCCCCACATGTCTACATCACGATGTGGGAAGATTTGCATAACACCGCCCAAATGTTCACGCAAAGAAAGAAGGCGTAACTTTTATTCTCGCTGTAGTATTGTTGCCACCGCCGCCATGTCGTGAAGGCACTGTGTGATTCATTGTGAAAGCGAAACTACGTTGTTTGGCCTTCCAAAAGAGGACGATATCCGCTTCGTCATGCCTAGAGCTGATCCGTGCTTGTTGCTGAGGAAATACAGCAACCTTGCGCTGTGGATCGCCGGATCTGCTTTCACCGTGGGCGAAGTGGAGTCCAGCCCGGGGTCGTCACATGTTGTTACCGCAAGCCCTCCAGATGCTCCTTCGTCGAATCCGCCGGTCGCACCGTTCTCAAGCCCTCCGGCCATTCCTCACTCTAGCCCCCGGCCTCTGCTCACTCTAGGTCGCCGCCGCTCACTCTAGGCCGACGTGTGTGACGCTGTGTTTCGTTGTGAAAGCGAAACTACTTTGTTTGTCCTTCCAAAAGAGGACGATATCCGCTTCGTCATGCCT
>NW_015505752.1:564657-594926 GCF_001515645.1 Sinocyclocheilus grahami
CACAGCACACCTCGCTTTTCAGACCGATGAGCTTTGTAAAAATCGACGCGTTTCAGAAAAGCGGGGCATAGAGGAGAAACAATAATGTACAGTATGCGGAAAATAATGTTTTTTTTTAACCTTAAACCGCATTAACACATTTCATTACACCAAATACACAAAATAATGTTCTTTTTAGCAACATCATATGACCCCTTTAAAGAAAAAATACAATGCAATGTCAAATGACCGACAAAAAAAAAAAACATTCTACCATGATGCCTGTGTGAGAGAACAGAAGCAACAGGAGGAGCAGCAGAAACACCACGCCACAGATCTGAGGGAATACTTGTCGAATAACCCGCCCTATCACCAACCATCGCCTAACAAACCGCAAGATCCCCACCATCTGTAAAAACACAACTCTCCTAAGTCCTGCACTACACTTTGACTGACAAGCAGATTGTTTGATAACAGAGCTTGACTTCAACAGAATAAATTTCATTGCAGTGCTTGCAAGGTACTTTAAGTATAACATTTCCGCAATTAATTCAACTCAAAAATTACAGATGACTTTCAATTTTTGCTTTGTAGACCATATCTTAAGTCACAGGTGTCCTAAAATATATATCGTCTTTATAAATGTTTTACTTTATAAGAAATGCAAGCTTATGTTTTAAAATCTCCCATGAGCTTAGTCTAATACTGCTGAAGTGAAGTGTCATAATAATATTTGCATGCTAAATTGTGATTGGTCACAAATTATGATGTAGTTCATTTTTATGTAGTTATATGCATAATGCTGTTAATGTCTTTCCCATTTTCTTTCTATATTTACAGTATGTTATTTACATTTTGTATTGTATTTAAATGATTACAAGCTTTGCTAAAGTTGTAATGTAAAGGAAGTAGTGACAGATCTCTTCTTCTATATTGTGAGGTACATCCGAGTAAAATGGATCATTGAAAAAAAAGGGAAAAAATGTAGTGCCAGGACTTCAATGCATTATATGTTCATTTGAATGTAGGCAGGTCTGAATGTGAGCTTGAGGTCAAATTTAAAAAAGGAGTGAGGTTTCACCAGAGAGAAGTCTGTCGTTTCTTCAAAAGATCCAGTTATTTTGTTTTGAATAAAATTACATAAAAAAAGAAAGATAGGAAATAATAAATCAATAACATGCATTTAAGATCACTACCATCCATTTAGAAAACAGATCATGCCAATTAACTTTAACATATTTTTTATGCTATTTTTGCAGCATGTACTGGGATTTCATTTAGGAATGCAAATTTAGTTTTAAAAAATCCTTTGCTTTAGGGCTAATACCTTTAGAACCAAGAGGGTTAATAAAATTGCTGAGAGCTGACTGGACTTTTTGGCCAGTGTCGCAGCACTATGGAAGTCAGCAAAGCAGGAGGGCCTGGAGCAATGTCTGGAGATGAAGGCTGCAGTCGTGTAGAGGAAATACAGACGAAGAACAGCTGCTGCTAGCGTCAGAAGAGCTAACAATGGCTGAAACCAGCGCCAGGCTTGCCTCAGGTATTGACTTGGCTTTCTGATCAAGGCCCATACTTCAGCACTCACAAAGCACAGGGCAAACAGCAGTAGCAGAACCTAGTAAGAAGAAAGCTGTTAATACAGTCACAGTCCTGTAGAAGTCCACAAGAAGACCACAGATCCAATTTTTTAAGATTCTGTTCAAACTGAATCTGAACTAGGAGAATCAGTACCGTCAATGTAACGTGTAAGTCTGGACCAGAGAATGGAGAGACGTGTAAAGGCTGGATGGAAAGGAAAGAAAGGATTCTGCCTGTCTGTGTTTGATCCAGGAGAATAGAGACTGGTGCCAAGACGCCTGTCTGTTTATGATAGTGAGTGAACTCAATCAATACTGCCTTTGTCCTGTCACAGAAAACATAAGAATCAAAAATCATTGAGCTGATGAGCATACTGGGTCTCTGGTACTAATAACTCTATATAACTTCCATACTTATAGCATGCATGCAGAAAGGTCCTAAGTACAAGTCTGGACATTTAGAGAACAAGGTTTTATTCTGTAGTGCTATTTTGTGTATAATGGCGTGACATCATACCCTGTTGTCATCCACTTTGTTGTATGTAAGCCCGACAGTATCCCACGTGTGAATTCACTGTTGTTCCCAAGCACTACTTCCTCTATCTGACTGAATGCACATGATGCACTCTCAGTCCTCGGCCTTGAGAGAGGACATTGTGATTATATGCCAGAAGACAAATGCACTAAGGAAAACATTGTTATATTCTCAGCTTTTCAGGCTGCATGACAACTTATTCACACACTAAAAGTCTTTCTCTTAGTGTCCTGTTATCTCTCACCATGTTGAAAGTGCTGCAGTGTTCTTGCTGTGTGTTGAGGAGCTCTGGTGTACAGGGTTGGCATGTGATGAAACATTAGCAGTCAGCATCAAAGGAAGTCGACCAGATTGGAACTTATCTCTGATGTCTTGACTGCAGACTTTGAGGAGGGAAAAATCAAATTATATATTTATATATATATTTAGTAAATTCTCAAAAAGCTAAATTTGACCTAACAACGTAAGTCCTTACAGTCTTGAAAATTAACTTTCTGCAGTCTTGCAGGGCCAGTTAAAGAAAGAGAAGGGTTTTCAAACAGGTGTGATATTAATCTCTCATCTACCCACTGTTCTGCATCCATCCATCTATGAGAAAAAAAAGGTTAAAGTAAAATTACTTTCACTGATTCATGACAAGTTGCAATTCATTTTGTTAGTTTTATCCATTTTTAGAATATATATTCTTCCATTCTTTGTGCCCTTGTTTTGTAATGCAGACTCTTATTTTGTAGTTTTGCTTGGTTCCTGTTCCAGTTTCCTCATTTCCCTTAGCCTGATGGTTGCTGGATGTGTCCAGTTAGTCTAGTTAACCCTTGTGTATATAAGCCCTCGTGTTTCCTGTGTTCATTGTCTGGTTTTGTCATGCATGTTTCACCAACATGCTCTTCTTACAGTCTTTTGTTCCGGGTTTTTTTTTAGTTATCTTGTACTTTTGTTGTTATTATAATAAACTTTGCATCTCTAACTAATGCAATCTCTTTTTCTAACCAATTTTCAAGCCGTTTATATGGTCTCTCAGACTTCAAAATTAAGCAGCATTACTAAACTAAAGTCACATTTCTGAATTGCATTTAAAGTTTTGATTAGGTCGGAGGAACATATTTAAAAGAGACACCAACACCTAATTATTTTTACACAAATCTCTGGGGTCTCTAGAACCTCAGAGTCAGTTTCAGCAGAACGAGGGTTACTGGGGGAAGTGAATATAAAGAGTCTGACTTACCCTGATAATGCAGTGAGACTGGGCTGACCTGGTAAAGTCCTGATCAGTGTGTGTTTAATAGCCGAGTGAAGCCGTCTGCTGTTAGTCTCATGAACATATTCCTGGTAGTTCACCATCAGAACCACCAACAGGAAGAGCAAATAGACTAAGCAGCTCTGATTATCAGTGTAAAACATGAAACAAAAGACCATTAAAATTAATATTAATATGCATTAGAGTCAGAATGCAGGAGAAATCCAGCTGTTATAGGTCTCTGAGGACTAAATGAGTGCTGAATGGATTCATCTGTGGGTCTGAGCTCACCCTCATTAAGGCTCTAAGTGTTCTCAGCTTCCGTGCTTCCTCTTTAGCCTGCAGCAGGCCATATCCACCGAGAGGATGCACCTTATCCCCCAAATCCTCTTCTGTCCTTCTGACTTCTGTCTCCTGAGCCAAACGGTTCTCCCCCTCTGGGTCCACTGGTTTCACCACAGCAGCCAGATATAGTGCCTGAATACATATCTGTAGAAAAATATCAGAACATAAAAATCTACATCTTTCAATCTAAGGAACAGTGCAAAATAGGTTTATAGCTCACTGCAAATGGTTCGAACAGCAAGGCAGAAGTGAGGAAGGCTGACAGGGCAGACACCAGCCACATGAGAACCACAGAGCTGGAAAACCTGCTCCCATATAGTCCCACCAGAGCCAGGCTTGTTCCCAGCAAAACAGCCACCAGCAGATAAACCATACGCAGAACCCATGATGGAAGAAACAAGCCAGGTACACCACGAACAACACCTGAAGAACAGCCCATACAGAGGTTTACACACAGACAAAACAATTAAAATGATACACATACATTTTGATTATATATTTTGTGATATTTAGTTTTTCTCTCTCTCTTTCTCAATATGTATACACTACTGTTCAAACTCAACTGTTGTGGTAAGTAATTATTTTTTATTAATATTAATACTTGGTCTAATACTAAATTGGCCAAATGTGACAGTAAAGACAATTTTTTTTTATTAAAAAAATGCTGTTCTTTTGAACTTTCTATTTTTCAAAGAAAATATATACCATTATAAATATAAATATAAATGTAT
Source organism: Sinocyclocheilus grahami (assembly GCF_001515645.1). Taxonomy (NCBI): domain Eukaryota; kingdom Metazoa; phylum Chordata; class Actinopteri; order Cypriniformes; family Cyprinidae; genus Sinocyclocheilus; species Sinocyclocheilus grahami. Next base: position 569,062 of record NW_015505752.1, read on the forward strand.
ACCAAAATATAATAAGAAGAAATGTTTCTTGAGCATGAAATCGGCATATTAAAATGATTTCTGAAGGATCATGTGACACTGAAGACTGGAGTTATGGCTGCTGAAAATTCAGTCATTACAAAAATAAATTACATTTTAAAATACTTTAAGATAGAAAACAGTTATTTTAAGTTGTAATAATTTACAATATTGCTGTTTTTACTGTATTTTTATCAAATAAGTGCAGCATTTGTGAGCATAAGCAACTTTCATAAACATTAACAAAAATATATCTTACCGACCCCAACTTTTGGTATTGTGATCAGGAAATGACCACATGTTCACAAGTCTAATTTGCACAACGTGTTGTAGCATGTGTCTTACCACCTTTCAATATCTCAATTGAAAATATAAATTCTCTCCCTGTGTATGGTGTGCGCCACATGAGAACCACAGAGCTGGAAAACCTGCTCCCATATAGTCCCACCAGAGCCAGGCTTGTTCCCAGCAAAACAGCCACCAGCAGATAAACCATACGCAGAACCCATGATGGAAGAAACAAGCCAGGTACACCACGAACAACACCTGAAGAACAGCCCATACAGAGGTTTACACACAGACAAAACAATTAAAATGATACACATACATTTTGATTATATATTTTGTGATATTTAGTTTTTCTCTCTCTCTTTCTCAATATGTATACACTACTGTTCAAACTCAACTGTTGTGGTAAGTAATTATTTTTTATTAATATTAATACTTGGTCTAATACTAAATTGGCCAAATGTGACAGTAAAGACAATTTTTTTTTATTAAAAAAATGCTGTTCTTTTGAACTTTCTATTTTTCAAAGAAAATATATACCATTATAAATATAAATATAAATGTATACCAAAATATAATAAGAAGAAATGTTTCTTGAGCATGAAATCGGCATATTAAAATGATTTCTGAAGGATCATGTGACACTGAAGACTGGAGTTATGGCTGCTGAAAATTCAGTCATTACAAAAATAAATTACATTTTAAAATACTTTAAGATAGAAAACAGTTATTTTAAGTTGTAATAATTTACAATATTGCTGTTTTTACTGTATTTTTATCAAATAAGTGCAGCATTTGTGAGCATAAGCAACTTTCATAAACATTAACAAAAATATATCTTACCGACCCCAACTTTTGGTATTGTGATCAGGAAATGACCACATGTTCACAAGTCTAATTTGCACAACGTGTTGTAGCATGTGTCTTACCACCTTTCAATATCTCAATTGAAAATATAAATTCTCTCCCTGTGTATGGTGTGCGCTCACCAATGCGTGTGTTGGAGATTGTGCTTATAGAGTCGGGTGGGAGACTAGGGAGAAATGTGCTGGCATCACTGAGCACTGAGAGTGAGGAGGAGGACTTGTGAAAGCCAGGTTCAGATGTAGGCGTATCCACACTCAGATCAGACCACTCACTACACAAGCTGTCCTGGCTGAAAAAGAAATGTATGTGATCACGTATCCTGGTTAAACTGTGAAACATTCAGTACAGAACTCACATGTCAGACAGGATGGTGTCGTTGGGTGTGAAATGGCCACTGTCAGATGCTTCTGGCTCCAAGGAAAGTGTGTTTGAGGGATCCAAGTCTGCAGTTATAGTGATAAGATCTTCCTCTAAAAAGAGCAAATGGTTCCATATAAGAAATAATTCACCTAAAAACTAAACAATTCTGTAATCGATTACTCACCCTCATGTTGTTCCAAATCTGTATGATTTTTTTTCTGAAAACATAAAATATATTGAACAAGTTGTATAGATGATTTTTAGGGTGCACTTTTGTCCTTTTGGATTTTGACAGCCCCAGTTCTTATTCACTTTTATTATATGGAAAAGAGTACAAAAATATTTTGTGTTCACAGAAATTCATACAGGTTTGGAACAACGTGAGGGTGAGTAAATAATGACAGAATCTTTCATCCCAGAGAGTGATTGTGCGTCTTCAAACCTGAAGACTTTATTGGCTCTAAGGTGTTGTGGTCAGAGGTCGGAGTTGACAAATGTAGTTGTAGAATGGCTTTTTTTCTCTTCAGAAGGTGACTGGTTCCTGTCAGCTCAGACAGGCCAAATATACTTTCACATGATGGCCACTGATCCATTCTGTAAAATGTGTAAAATAACACTGTATATTTACATAAACCGTTTAAAGGGATGTAGTACTGCAATTTCATGTAGAATAGACTTGGTACCGGTCATTCCCAGGATCTGGAGTATTCCAGAACTCTGAATCTAGTTTCTTCAGGGAATTCTGTGAGGGGGGAAAAAAGATGCAGATTTAGGAAATGATGCTTGACGACTCTCTATAAAATCAATGAATTAAACATGGGAATGGATTTCTCTCACAGTGAAAGGAGATGGCCCATCATAGATGGAAGAGTCAGGGTCTGTCGGCAGTGACAGAAAAGATGAACAGGAGAGATCTGGGTGACTGAGGAAAACATCCATCTCCACAGTATGAGACACAGGAGAGGGAGGCAGAGATACAGCCAATGTCACCTTCAACACAATCCATCAGCATTGCACAATGAGTGTGGGTTTTTTATGAATGCACTCTACCACTTAAAAGTTTTGGGTCATTAAGACTAAGAAATTAATACTTTTATTAAGCATGTATTGAATTAATCAAAAGTGACAGCAAAGACATTTATAATGTCGCGAAATATCTCTATTTCAAATAATATCACGATTTCCACAAAAATATTAAGCAGCACTGGTTTCATCTGTGACAGTAATAGGAAGTGTTTCTTGAGCACCAAATCAGCATATTACAATGATTTCTGAAGGATTGTGTGACACTGAAGACTGGAGTAATGGCTGCTGAAAATGCAGCTTTGCCATCACAGAAATAAAATTACATAATAAAATAAATTAAAATGGAAAAAAGTTTCACAATATTACTGTTTATTTTAATTTTTGATCAAAATAAATGCAGCCTTGGTGAGCAAACAGACGCTTTTCAAAATCATTAAAAAAATCTTACTAACCCCAAACTTTTGAACGGTAGTTTAACTTAAAATATAATATCTACAGTATGGTTTCAGAAGGGATTATGTAGACTGACATATATACCTTGCTTTTGGTGTTTTGGAAGAGAAATCTGAGAATGGTTTGGAGAGGGAACATCAAAGCTGCAACTGTTATTCCAACCAGAATGTTCTCTGCATTCATCACCATCTGGGTAGAGACCGGGCCGCTGCAGTCGGAACAGTAACAAATGTGAAGAATGTGAAACCCATTTGTTTTGAGAGGAATGAGAGGACATTCATTAATTTGTTTAGTGATGAATATTATTCTCCTTTGCCATTAATCAATAGCGAAGACTTCTGTAGCTCAGAGAAAAACAGAAATAGCTTTGTTTTACAAGATGTAATTACCTGCACCTACACTGTAAGCTATGCAAGCTCAATCTGTTATCCATGCCTTTTGAAGGTCAAGTCTATTACCTGCTGCCCTTTCTGCCCACTGCTCCATACCAAACTGCCCCAGCTGCCAGATAGAGATGTAATAAGAGGGCACAGCAGGTGACCCTCTGGGCTCGGCTAAAGTGACTGTGGGCCGGCCGTTCCCATAATGAAATCCAGAGATGGTGCTCTCGAAGGCCAAACAGTAACTGGGAATGTAGGATCCTCTTAAACTGCTGCAGCTCCTGAGGACCTACAAGGATCACAAGGTTATGAAAAGCAAATATGATTTACGCTGTACTGCATGTGTATACTTACAAGACGCTAAAATTACTTTCTCCCCCCTTCCAGAGTTCTTCTCATTCTCCACAGATAACCAGTCTTCTACCAAGAAGAAGAACATGTTGTCTGTCTGTATGTCCCAGACTATCACATGTTTTAGGTACCAGGATGGGTCTAGGCCTGGAAAATAGAGCATTGTTTGTGAGTATTTGTTCTTTTAGAAAGAAAGAAGGAAGCTATTCACAGCCACTGACCTGTGTTGTCATGCCAGATGCGTATTTTCCAGATCTCTCCGAGATTGGCATCTGTTTCAACTTGGAAGTCATCCACGCTATTCCTCTGGAAAGCTCCTTCTCTTTGAAGGTGACGTGAGCCACTTTTATTCAGGCCATACAGGCTAATGCCAACATGTGCAGTGGTACCTGATGAATTCAAATGTTCATTGAATTTTATGAGGTCGATGAATATTTTTAGCATGTAAATTAAAGGTTCTACTCACCAGACCCTTTTTTCCAGCCTGTTTTGACAAGAACCCTGTACTTGTAGTGACCTTTCTGACCACACAGAGGAACCCAGCTAAGACGTAGACTTTCCAGGTGATCCAGTTTGTGAGCGATAAGACCAACCAGCAGATAAATTAACAGCAAGACTCCACAAATTATTCCCACCACCACATTCCTCACTGGCTCCTCTGACTGGTGACATAAATAATGTTCATCACTGATTTGTCAGGTTTGTCATGTTTACATACAGTATTGTTAAAACATTTGGGGTCTGTAAGTTTTTTTTATTATTGTTTTTGAAAGAAGTCTTATATATTCACCAGGTTGCATTTGTATGATCAAAATTACAGTAAAAACAGTAATATTGTGAAATATTATTATAATTTAAAATAAAAATTTTCAATTTTAATATATTGTGAAAAGTACTTTTTCAACACTGACACCCACTGACCATTACAATCATTTCATTATATAGATTAAATAAAAAATAATGTAATACACACTACCGTTAAAAGGTTTAGGGTTAATAAGAATTTTTAAATGTTGTTTAAAGAAGTCACTCACCACAGCTGTATTTATTAGATCAAAACTAAATATAAAAAATATGAAATATTACAATAAAAAACTAATGTTTTCTATTTTAATAGATATTAAAATGTAATTTATGATGATAAATTATGATCCTTCAGAAATCATTGTAATTAATATTTTATTAATTACAATTATTTAATTAATCATTGTATTAATAAAATATAATTATAATGAAAATAATTTATATGAAATGGAAACTTTTTGTAACAATCTAAAAGTCTTGTCACTTTTGATCAATTTCATGCATCCTTGCTGAATAAAAGTATTAATTTCTTTTGAACTTTTAAATAGTAGTGTATATTCCCTTTAATGGTGAAATTATGTTATATCTTTAAACAAAATGGCATACAGGTGGCAGCAGTAGAAGTGCTTCAGGATGGATGAAGAGGCTGGCTCCAAACATAGTGAGGTGATGTGTGAGGCAGTGGGCAGTATGGGGGCTGCTGCCACTCAGAGGACTCAAGCCATCACTGCTCCAGCGCCTCTCATCATCACTGAAGAACCGGCACAGCATGCTGAACACACACACTGAGACGGACACGTCCACACCGCTGACGCTACCATTCAGCTTCACAAACAGGTCTTTGGCAGAGCCATTCAGGCTGCAGTTTACAGACACAGTGAAACACAGTTAGTTTCGTTTAGACTAACGCAATATTGATCATCACTATTTTCAATGAAATTAATTAAGGAAAGAACAGGAAGAACTTACATCGGTGTAAGGAAGATGGTGTGCTCCAGTGATGGAGTCCCAGCTGAAAGAGAGAGACTGAGTTCCTCAGAATGAGTGTGTTCAGACAGTGGATGAACTGGTTGGTCATCTACAGAGATCCATACTAGTCCAGAGGCTTCCTCACCAGCTCCTGCTCCACAATACATAACGCAGGTTTATCTTTTATAACATTATAAATGTCTTTAGTGTTACTTTTGATGATTTTAATGCATCTTTGCTAAATAGAAAAAAACACCACTTTTAAATGGTAATATAAAATAATAAAATATAATGAACACTGCTACATATTATTTATTATATTATATTATATTATATTATATTATGTTATATTATGTTATGTTATGTTATGTTATGTTATGTTATGTTATGTTATGTTATGTTATGTTATGTTATGTTATGTTATGTTATGTTATGTTATGTTATGTTATGTTATGTTATGTTATGTTATGTTATGTTATGTTATGTATATTATATTATATTATATTATATTATATTATATTATATTATATTATATTATATTATATTATATTATATTATATTATATTATATTATATTATATTATATTATATTATATTATATTATATTATATTATATTATATTATATTATATTATATTATATTATATTATATTATATTATATTATATTATATTATATTATATTATATTATATACTGAAAACTAAAGATGCACTGGCTAGTGTATATTACCTGGAATGAGACTGAAGTTTAAGGCAACATAGAGGCCAGTCTGAGGATCTCTGAGGTCCATTGCTTTGACTGTAAAATTTACATTTCCCTTGGGTGGCAGAGTAAATGTTTTCCATAGTAACCTCTCATCTTCCGTCTCTTGTACTTTTTTGTGTAAAGTAAATTGTATCGCAGTGTCTAGTGTCAGGTTGGTGATTGAAATGATCTGTCCCTGTGGTGTAGCAAACTCCATGGCTGCAAGTGTGGTTGATATAGCAGGTTCTGCAGCTGGAATAAATAGGTTTTCTTCACCCTCCATTTGCAGAAGGATCTGCAGAACCTCTTGTTTTTCCTCCTTTAGTTGAGAGCTCAGTGCTGATGGGATGTGAAACTGGCAGTGGCTAAGGGGATTTGTGCACAGGAGGTCTTTAGTAGGGTCACCCCGTACACCCACCGCAGTGATCTTAGGAACAGCGAGAGAGAGAGCTTCTTCTCCACTCATCCGCGACAGCATTAATGAACGCATGAGCTCTAAAATCTGGCCCAGTGCTGATACAGCTGTCTCTGATGTATCCACATGCTTGAGGCCTGAATTGTTCCTCTGCCTCTGATCAGCAGTCAGTGTGCTGCCTGCAGTGAAAATGGAAGGATGGTTAAGCCACGGTTCATTTTCAACTTCAGAGTGAACCTCTGTTATCATACTGAATATGAATTCTGCTGAACGTAGTTACTTAAAACAGCCAGAATGTTCCTGCCGGTGTCTGTGGGGTTGATGTCAGCCTGTCCTGTTTGTTCTCTTATCACTTTGATCATCTTCTCTGTGACCTTCAGCACCTTTGCACGGCAGCCGTTGCACTGCACTTCAGAGGGAACCACCTGCAGACAGGAAAGTACATTTTACAGTTAAGCATTTGCATTCGCAACATCACATGTGACAATAATTAGATTTTAGGTAGCACTCCTCATTATGCACAGCAGGAAATCTGTATTCAGTGACAGGCCTCAGCTTCTCGTATCACATTATACTGGATCTCTAAAATGCTGGCATACTTTGTGTCAGGCTATGTTTAATGTTGATTAATGCTATATATTGTCCATAAGCTTTAATGGTTAAAAGCCTTACTGTAGACTGGGCCAAAGCTGAGCTGATCAGAGCCGCATCCTGCAAGGAGGAGACCGGCAGAGACGCTAGAGCCTGAATGACATTTCCACGTATCTGAATCCTGTCCTCCAACCCTTCAGCCTTTATGGATGCTAGCTGTGGAAGTGGTTGATTTTGATTCAGAAACAAATTTTCTAACAAAATAGGTGGAGAATCACAGAAACTCAAGTATCATGTATTTTATGACAGATGTATTTGACTGACACCTCGTGGTGTGGATGCAACTACACAAAAAGCAAATATTGTCAATGGCTGATTATCTATCCCTTGGACAGTTTGCCCAAAATTCAGTCATCATTTACTCACCCTCATGCATTACAAACCTGTACGACTTTCTTTCTTCTGTGGAACCCAAAAGAAGATATTTTGAGGAATATTGGGAACCAAACAACATTGACCCCTAGTGACTTCCACTGTACAGAGGGAAAAAAACACTGAGACATTTCTCAAAATATATTCTTTTGTGTTTCACAGAAGAAAGTCATGCAGTTGTGGATGACATCATGATGAGTAAATTATGACAGATTTTTCATTTTTGGGTGAATCCTTTTAAGAACTTGCCCCCCTTTTAGTTCATGAGTAGGAATTTGAATTAAAATAGCTACACCCCACAGGAAGTTGAACTGGAACTGTGGGAGGTGCACTATTACATTACAATTACATTTCAGAGAAGTTCAACAGATAATGGCATTCTGGGAAAATAAAGTGTTCTTCCAACATTATTTTCCATATACATAACTTATCTAAATACATGAATAAAAACACGTCAACAGAAGTGACATTTCAAACAGATGTATCTGTCTGCCTGTCTTTAAAATTTCTTAATATAAAATTACACCTACTATGATTCTATGAGTTTATTTGAATTTTAGTTTATTATAATTCTACTTCCTAAAATGAAAATTTGGCATCTGGTTTGCTACCACAAATACAAATCACAACTGAATTGGAATTTTAAAAGCATCCTCATTGAAGTTATGAATTCAGTTTACCATTATGAACATTTCATGTGAGTGTGTGTTTTTATTATGATTATTATGATTATGATTATTATTATTATCATCTATTTTATCCATCCAGTATAATACTCTTTTTAATTAGGATGATTCTGAGTACACCTCTTAATAAACATCCAGACAACTGGTTTGTCAGGGCTATCTCAGTTACCTGATTAAGTTGGCTGCTCAGAGCAACAGAATATTGAGTAATGTCCTGAGGGTTTCCTTGTTGACGCAAGGCCCATAACTCTGACTGGCTCTTATTCCTCAACCACTCTGTTGTACATTGGTCTCTCAGCACCACTGTCAGGTTCCTGCAGAAAATATCAATTGTAATTTTGGAGCTGTGATTTTTTTGTCAAATTTTATCTGACTATATACAACTGCCAAGCAGCTGACTGACTAACTTTCTTGCTGCGATGACTGATGCCCCCATACTGTCCTCGACCAGTACCAGCACGTAAATAACAGATAAGTTTTCCTCTGTGCTCAGTATACCCAGTGGCACCAGGGAGCTGAATGTGCTCTGAGTGCCTCTGTAAAGGGTAATCAAGGGACATAATGGTCCAAAATTTTCACACTGTGCCACCTGCAGTGAAAATATCAGCTGAGCTGAGTCACTGTCATCATCCATCCACTCTGCCATTGAGAAAAAAATAGCAAAGAATGCATCAATCCGCAGAGCCATTACTTGGGTGAGAAATAAGAGGAGAAGAGAAATGACACTACCTGAGCAACTGTAAGAGACCATGGTTTCTAGGAAATGAAGTGAGTCATCGGGTGACAGAGTGCAAATACCCCCATATGGAGGATGGTTGGGGACTAAGGTGATGCTTGCCGACCCCCAAAGCCCAGAGGCTGGTTCAGACACATTGAGAGTAAAGGTGTATTCTTGGCCCTCCTTTAGCACCCCTGGTTTAATGACTATTTCTCTCCAGAGACTTCCTGTCAAGGTAGTGACCTCATTCAGTGTTAGAGCTTCACCTTTCTGATTCTCTGCAGTCCACCTGTACTGTAGTTGAAGTGTTTTAAAACATTATTAAGGTATGTGTGTGTGTGTGTGAGAGAGAGAGAGAGATAGAGACTGAAGGCGTATGAAATTATTATAAGGTACATTGTGAATTGAATACCTGTACAGTGTCTTGACATGAAGAACAATGACCAGCCAATGTAATGTAATGGCTGTGCCTCACATGGAAAGACAGCAGGGAATTACAGGAGACACACTTTACAGTCACAGGTAGCAACGTGGTATTGTACACTGTAACCTGCAAGAATAAAAACAGAGGTAAAGACATTTTATTTTGAAACATGGAGACATATTGAAGGGTTTCTACTTTTCTAATTACCAAAAACCTCTATCCTAATGCATAATGCATAAATATCTTATGCATTCTGAATGACAAGAGACTAAATTATTTGAATTTTTGGATGAACTATCCCTTTAACAGAATTATTTCCATGAACATAATTTTCAGTAAAATGTGGAATAAACTGTAACATTACAAAGCATTTTTATCTGTACATTTTCTTTATTCTATGGTTAGAAATTGTGGAGAGTGCAAATCTGAATGAGACATTTGGATATTTTCAAGAATGTTTCAAGTGCTTCTGTCCAATGAAAGTCGGTGGGGACCAAAATAACAGACACCACTGACTTTATTTTTTGACAAAAAAAAAATAGACAATTTTCAAAATATCTTTCTTATGTTCCAGAGAAGAAAGAAAGTCATAAAGGTTTAGTACGTAATGAGTGTGAGGAAATGCTGACGTTAATATTAATGACACATATGTTCATAGTGAAATGCTGAAAGCAAAGTGAAGTAAAATTAGTCAACACTCACCAACTGTGATATAGAGACAGGTTGTCGTCCACTTTTGTAAAGGGTGAGAGTAAAGTGGTACATTCTGTCTGGCAGCAGTGCACTTCTAGGAAGAAGCAGTATACTTCCATTTCCTGGAATATGTTGATGAAGGGTGGAAACAGCTGAAGGCATTGCTGTTGTGTTCTGGAAGCACAGAATACACCATCAATTGAATGTTTATGTTAGAGAATCAAGTATTTACTGCATTTGTGATGTACTGTACCTCTATAGTGTAACCCCACTGGAACTGAAACAACTCGATATCATTCTCCTCTGAATCTGGATCAAAAGACTCAGTTGCATCCAAAATCAGATCATACTGACTTGACCAGAACCTGTGAGAACCACCTTTAATCACAGGCACCAACTCACTGTGGACCACGGTAAGCGGTACAGTCCTGCTCTGCTGTAGAGGAGTTCCTCGAAGTTTGGCAGTAAATGTCAGACAGTAGTTTCCTACTTTCAGAGAGTGCTTTGGCAGAGAAAAAAGTGGTGTTGTGGCATGCACTGAATCATTTAAATACACCTTGTCCATTCCTGAGCAATCTTGGCCCCTGTGGATCTCCCAGAAATAATATGCTTTGTGTGTAGCACAACTGTTGAAGTCCACTTTTGCTTCAAATAAACTTGGTCTGCATTTTATTATTTTATATTGATCTTTTACAATGTAGACATGTGGCTGGGTGCACTCCAGCTTTTGCACTTTAATTGTCATTTGAGTGGAGACCTCACTTATGTTGTTGTAAGCTATTAATTTCACAACAAACACACCAGTAACATTGTATTTGTGGACTTGTCTATTGGATTCTGTAACCAGGGCTCCTTCACTGGCATCACCAAAATCCCAAAGGAATTTAAGGTTGCTGCCTCCATCTGTGATGGCAACAAATGTGATCGGATAATCAATAAAAGCTCCATCATCAGAGGTAAAAAGCTTCACTTTCTTCATATGCTTCTGTATTGTTGCTCTTCTGGTCAGGGACTGTGAGCAGAAGCCATTATCAGTTTCCACTGTAACAGACAGGGATCCATTAGTGAAAGGTGTGAAGTGAACATTTTGCCCGATTTCTCGAGAGGACTGGACTCCATTTAATAGAAAAGTCCAGTGGTAATTGGCTTGTGAGCCACTGGACACTTGAAAACTGATGTTTTTGGATGCCTCTAAAACAGCAGAGCAACATCCGATCAAATGCAGACCTTTAATTCTTTCCACAACTCTGACAATCACTGATGCAGTTTGGTAACTGACATGATTTGTTGCTGTTGCTCTTATAAGGTGGTTTCCGATTGAAAGAGAAGAGGTGGTAAAATTCTGCCAAATTGCTACGGAATAACTTGCATTAACAAACTCCAAAGAAAAGGAAACTTCACTTCCTTGGGAGACAGATGGCGTGAAAGTAACTGGATCGTCCTCGCATATAACATTGCTGCTAGCCATAAGTAAAAGTCCCTGGATGGTGTCCTGAACCGTAATTGTATATGAAACAGTTTGCCAGCTAATGTCATTTGAGGCATTAAGTGAGATACGGTGATCTGCAACATCCGCAAAAGAATAGCTAACAGTTTGATTGTCTGCAAGAACCCTAACAGTTTTGTTGTGAAACATTAAAACCCATTCCCAATGAAGGACATTTCCTGTTCCTGCAGAGCCATAGAGCAACAAGAGGCTATTTGATGTTACAAAAAATGGTCTGAATTGTCCATTTATCTGAAAGTCCACTTTAGAGATGTTCTCCTGAATTATTAGTAGCTTGATTGCATCATCAGACCCAAACACATTTGAGACTGACACTCTGATCTTGACCATGCCGATAACTTTAAAAACATGCAGAACAAAAGGCACATCTGATATTACAGGACTATACTCAGAATCCAGGAACCATGAGTACCGAAGGTCTGTTCCAGATGACACGCTCACAGATATCCTCACTGGCTTTCCTTTGGCTACAGCATTCATTGGTGATGAAATACTCAGACCAGACACAAGCTCTACTGCTCTCAGTGAAAGGTCGGTATCTACTGATCCAAGAACATTGGATACTACCAGCTTGACATGTATATCACCAGGGCTGTTTGTAAAAAGTGGAAATTGTTTGCTATTACTTGCCATTCTTTGGTTTGCAGTCCACTCATAGGTCAAGTTAGAACCACGTGTCACTGATGCCGTCAAGAGTACGGTCTGATTTGTCAGGAAATATTTTCCAGACTGTAGCGCTTGAGATGGAATTTGAACCCCATGTATTCTCTCAACAACCTCAATGTGTGTTATGGATTCTACTCGACTGACAAGATTTTGTGCTGTGACTTTAATCTGAAACACCCCTGCTTTAGGAAACACATGCATGAATGTGGACGTCCCAGGCTTTGGAGGTGATGAAGGATTCACAGTCCAATAAAACACAACATTTTCATTAACATCAGTCTGAGCTGTTATCAGTATCTTTTTTCCAGCCTCCACAAATGGCTGACTGGTATTAACCATTAAGTATGACAGTGGTGCCTGAACCTCAATCTCTATGGACACAGAATCTGAACTTATCACATTAGATGCGGTGGCCGTTACACGAAACCGCCCAGGAAAACAGAAAACGTGTGACTGATTCTGACCTTCCTTTTTGAAGCCATCACCAAAGTCCCACTGAAAAGAAGCTATTTTACCAGGAAGCTCAGCCCAAAAGTAATAGGACTGATTCACAATCATTGCATCATGGTTACATTCATATTTTATGGATAGATTAGATAGAGGCCTTTGAACTGAAATGGTTGCTTTTGCTCTTCCATTGCTGACTTTGTTATGAACCTGCACTGAAATTTCATACAAACCCTCCTCTTGAAAAACAAAGCAATGGTGTGACTGGCCTTTAACTGGGACTGTATCACTAGAAAGATTGTTATACCACCAAAACAGATAATCTGTTACTTTGGGAAGCACAGAAACCACATAGCATATTTCCTCATTCACAGCTACAGCACTCTTGGCTGAATGCAGAGTAACATCTGTTATTTGAGTTTCAACACATATGCTGGTTTCATAATGGGCCGAACCCAACAAGCTATGAACATCTACACCTACTGTGTAAGTTCCTGAATTTAGAAAAGTATGACTGATAGCTGTATCTCCTTTAACAACAGACAGTGGTGTGCCATCTCCAAAATCCCAGTCAAATGTCAAAACTGGAACGTATCCTTTGACCAATACCTCAAAATTGATCTCTGCTTTACTCACAATGCAGTCTGTTGGGATAATTAGTAAAATTAGCAAACGATAGACTTCCACATTGACTAACCGGTGATCTTTACTCACAGAATTATAAGCAGTAACCTGAACAGTGTAATTTCCGAGAGACTTATAAATGTGAGTGGCTGAGCTTCCGGTGTGATCTTTAAGTATCGACCCATCTCCAAAGTCAAAGGTCCATTTTATATGTGTGCCTGCAGATACTCTGCCACTGATTTCAAAGGTGCAGTTCAGTTCAATGGAGCCGTTGTAATATAGCTGGAGACCTGAGACAGCCTCAACTACCTCCACTGCTGTATAGTTAGTCAAGACCGACAGGGAGTTGTTGGCATGAATGGTGACATTGTATGTGCCGGGTCTTTTATAAACATGCCTAACTTTAGTGTAATATTCCTTAACTTGATCAGAGTCATCGCCAAAATTCCATGAATAAAGCACTCCGTATGAAGAGGGCCATAGTGAGATCTCAAAGAGGATGGTGTGGTTGACTTGACATACAGTAGGAGATGATGACACCAACATTCTTGATATTGGAGTCCTTATTTTAACAGTTACAAACGATTCACTTTGGTCATATTGGTTGTAAGCCTTGATTTTCAGTGTGTAGTCACCTAAAAAAAAAAAATATAAAAATAAATAAATAATTACATACATTTAGTGTGTCATTTTTTCCCCAAGGTATTTTTTCCCACTTAAAGGTATCAGTAATTTCATGTTGTGCTGTCAGATTTAGGGTTTTGACAGCATCAAGTAAAAGCAAATAGTTTCAGTTAATGATGTATTGCAATCAGTCTTGATTAATTTATTAAATATTAATTAATTTTTAAAAATACTATTAATTTCTTTAGGGATAAAACTTTTAACGAGGACTAAAATACATATTTTTTAAATATTAGGTTAATAATTATAAATAATTATAAAACAAAAATATATCATATAAATCATTTTTATAAGTAATTATAAAGTAAATATAAATAAATAATTTGAAATTATTTATAGTACCTGGAAAAGAAAATGTATGATGGATGGAATCTTGCAGATAGACATATTTGGCACTTCGGTGAAGATAGCTGTCTTCCATCTCTAAAGGAGTGGAAACTAGGTGACTGACAGATGCTGTATTATCACCAAAATCCCATCTGGAGAGATAAATCATTTCATAATATAGCATAATAGAGCATTATACATTCAGAAGAGGTCAAACTTAATTTCATCATTTTAACTCAATTATAATTCAGAGACATTAACCTGATTGTAACGCCTATAGAGATGTCAGATTTTACTTGAATTGTGTAGCAAGTTGAGGTGTTTACAGCAATGGCCTCTGGCATGGAAATTACTTCTAGGTCAGCTAATGGGGTCATCACATCAGCTGTGAGCTTCACCTCAATTAACTGAGAGCTCACAGGGTTATTTGCCATTACCTAGAGCAGAGTAAGCAGTAAAGATCTGAAGAAATTATAAACATGAATTCATTCATAACAAAACCTGAAGCAATGATTCTCAACTGGTGGGTCATGACTTCAAAACGGGTGACAGGGTCACTGGTGGCAGGAAAACAGCAATGCTGCTAAATGCAAATAATAAAATGCAGATTTATTTATAATAGATAAATAATCATGCATAAGTAGTTTAACAAAATAAATTGTTTTATCTACTTTTAAAAGAGAAAATGCTTTACATTTATTTTTATTGTTTACATCAAAGGTTGTACATCCAAATAAACTTCCACTATTTTCACTTAAAACAAAGATAAATATGGATTGTGCCACTACCAAAAATAATTTTGTGGGATGAATTATTGGCTGCAGAGAGCATGGACCCAATGAAATTCAACATTTAGGAACCAAATAGTCTTATCTATAAAGATAAGCCTATGTTGATGTTAATAGTTTGGCACTCTTTAAAAATATTTTTTTATTTGTTAGTCACTTCAATTTGTTAGTAAATATTCAAATTATCATTCTGCAAATGCAGTTAATTGTAATATTAATAGATTTTAAAGTTTGAATTGAAAAACAAAGAATTTTGTCTTTGATCTTGACGCAAAACCAGCTCAGAACCACTGATTTAAAGGATCTTGATCACTGTATCATTGCTTTAGGCTCAGTTTCACAAAGGGGTTTAAACTTGTACTTGGAAATTTTTCTGTTATATTAACGTTTACCTTTAGCTTGTATTCTGCCGGCTTCTTAAAAACCACGCTGTAGGACTCTCCTGTTTGTGGAAACTGGACCAGGTCATCAATAACCCAAGTATACTTCACTGATGAACCTGTAACTACTGAAGCTGTAAACAACTGTAGAGAGAGAGAGAGAGAGAAACAAACAAACAAAAAAAATGAGTAAGCACGTACCTCATTTAAAGTCTAGTTATGACATTCTAGAAACCTTTTCTTCAAATACCAAGTAAATACCATTAGCACATCAAATTCGAAAAGGTTACTGGTGAACTTTTGAGGTAATATTTTTTTTCGCAATGACACACATAAGAAAATTGATACCTGTGGTATGTCCACTAGAACTCTGTTGAAGCCCTGAGGCTGGATTCTCAGCCCAGTTACAGGAATATGAGACACAACTCTCACGCTCAGAGTCTGGGAGTTCAAGCTGTTTGAAGCCATGATATTTAGCATATGTTCCCCTTGACTAGAAAGCTTCATGTATACATGAGAGAACCACATGTCAAGAGAAGCCCTAACACACCCTCCTTCAATCTCAGGCATCTCAGCAGGGCAAGAAGATACAAAAGGGACTCCGTTCTTAGACACAGGGTCTGACCAGTAACTGGTTGCGTTTCCTCCTGAAATGATCTGGATGACAATGAGGGTTGGGACATTGACAGCAACATGCATTTGGATGTCCTTGTCAAGCTTTGGATATAAAACTTGCAACCCTGTGACAGGACTCTCTGCTTTGATTGGACTGTTGCTCTGTGAGGTGCTGGGTATTGCTGAAACCCCGAAGTGTGGCATTGTGTCCTCGTAAATCACCCGGAGGTCACAGACCAGTTCATCAAGCCATTGGCCCTGTCCCGGTTGGGCAGACAGACCCCCCTCTAACCAGCCCCCCCACTCAGGCCCATGCAGGGAGAGGTAACTCTGGCGCCAGGATGAGCTGGTAGTGGCAACACAATGTAGAAATTCACTTGCTCTTCTAGTGTGCTGCAATGCCAGAATGTCATCAGGATAGACAGTGATATGTTTGTCTTGTACTATAACCTACAAAAACACAAAAATAAGTGTCTTTGATTTTAGGTCATTGTCAAACTTTCTACTATCAGTTAAATTAATAGCTGTGAAATGGGCTCTGTTCCAGAAACCTAGTGAGCTGCCTAGAAAATGAATTTGCATCCTAATTTTAGCATAATTAAGACTACTAAAATAAGTTTAAAAGTTACAAAATAAATCCAAGATGGTGGACAGGTAAAATTAAATTCCTGAAATTTAACTTTGCATTTTCATGTTTCTCTGATTTTGGTTAATTGTCACCCTGGTGCTTTAGGAATCTAATCAAACTTAATATAATAACAGACCTAACGAGTATGCCTTAAATTCTTCACTTTCCAAATGTTCAAACTCTTAAGTTTTCAACATTTCAAAGCCTAAAGCTTTTATTTTGATGGAATGCTGGTGAAACACCGTAAACTTCTGTCCACAAAAATTTTTGGAAATTATGCAAATGTGTAAATAAAGTAAACCTGGCACACACTGAGTTCCCAAATGACCTTTAAACTAATGTAAATGTAAAGATGGAGTTAACTGCTTGACTGTAAACTGAGTTGCTCTGAGATGCTGAAAACACCAGATCATGAGCTGCTTGTGTATAAATGAACGCAGTGTCACGTCACTCTTTACTCTGCAATTAGTGCTATTGTTTTTGTTTCAGTTGTCAACTTTACTGAATATGACCTTGAAGGACTTCAGTATTAATATTACTGTAATATTGTTGCAGTGCTTGTCTTGTTGCTAGGCCTATTGTTTAGTACAGTCCAATGGATTATTTTACTTTGTGGACATTTTAAGATAATATACAGGTTTAAACTGTAAAATAATTATTAGAAATTAGTTATTAATTAATTAAGAGAAATAATTAATTTACAACTTTTTCGCTGACTTATGCTAATTAGATTTCAAACAAGTCAACAAGTCAAGTGCTGCCACCTACACTGATGTGTGTGTGTTCAGTGCTTGGGGTCAGTGTCAGTGACATGTCTGCCATCAAGTGGAAGAACGGTGGCGTCGCAGGGTAGCGAGGAGGCAGAGGGAATACATGTCCCCCGTTTAAGGAGTGGTAAGGGCTGCACGGACTGGTGACGGGCAGACAGATCTCCAGCAGGTGACACCAGTACTGCCCACTGGCACAGCCACCAGTGGTGTTGCACATGGGCGTCACTGAACAGCAGCTAAAAGGGTTCAGGAGAGAACTACAACCTGAGAGAGAAGATGTTTTATAAATTGTACATCTTGACCTGATAATTTGATTACTGTTAACAATGTGTTTCTCATTAGTTTAATTTGCTCACCAGGTGGTACTAGGTGATGACTTGGGCTGCAGTACGGCCGTAAGATTTGCACTCTAGCAAAGGTCAGCTGATCACTTGGCTGCGTCACCAAATCCAAAGACAGGACTCGACCTTCATGACTGAACCAAAGACCCGGGAACAACATAATCTGTGCACAAACCAATTGGCTTTAAAAAACATACTAAACTGTTTTTTTTTTATTAAATTTTTTTGTTTAGGGGTAGGGTAAGGGTAAGGGGATAGAAAATACAGTTTGTACAGTATAAAAACAATTATGCCTATGGAGAGTCCCTGTAAACCACATATACAAACATGCGTGTGTGTGTTTTAAACATGACTTATCAACAAACATTGTTATTCAATAACATGACTTAACGTGCATTTTCGCAAATTTTCAATAAACACATATGCAGACAAATGAACAATGAGCATATTCTGCCCCTTTGTCTGAAATCATTTGTTCCCTTTTGAACAGTCTCTCCGTTACGTTGAACACTATGGGGTAAACTCCTGGTTACTCTAAATAGTGAAGCCTGGTTTGTTCACATTTTTGTAGCTGCACGAATAAATGGCGCTTCAACCTGCCAAAAGGGGAGGAGCCGGCTCTGAGTGCCATTTCGTCAGAATTTTTCTGCTTTAGTGCGAAGATTATCTCCCCGCTGGATTCTGAAGACCTAGCCCTAAAAACCTAGCCTTTATTAATCACCAAGGCAGTCTCAGGTCATGCTCCCTCAACAGGTTGGCTCGACGCCTCCTTTTATGGGCACAGGGCAAACTACTTTCACTGAGAGCAGTTCAAGTGCCGGGCAGACTAAACTAAGAGTGGACATGCTGTCCAGGGGCGATGTAGCACCAGGAGAATGTAGACTACATGCCCAGATAGTTCAGACAATCTGGACTGTCTTCAAGAGGGCAGAGTTGGACCTCTTTGCCTGAGAAGAGAACTTTCACTGCCCAGTTTACTTCTAAAAACAGCGAGATGCTCTGCCCAACGATTGGCCCAGCGCTCACTTGTATGCTTCCACCCAATTGCCCTGCTTCCTCAGGTCATCAGACGGAGGAACCAGACATGATTCCCAGAGTTGATTCAGCTGCTATCAGCAGCCCCTTGGTCGACAGGACAGACCTTCTCACTCAGGCGAGAGGCATGATTTGGCATCCCCAGCTCGAGTTGTGGAGCCTTCATATTTGGCACCTCGATGGCTGTCTGGACAGCTCCCCCCATTCCCCTCTACGGACCGGATACGTGCGCTCTCGGGCGAGATCCCAATTCGTCAGTCACTGACGTAACATCTCCGTTCCCTCCTTCAGGGAACGAGGGTTACACAAGTAACCTAGACGTTACGTTAATAACCGGAGCATTTTATAAGGGCGGCTCCTTTTCAGTGAATGCCACTGTAATTGTTTTTTAAAAACATTATACATATAAAATTGCCATTTTATAGAGAAAACTCATCAAAATTTTGGGATCAGTACATTTTTTTGGATAAGAAAGCAATTAATATTTTTATTATTAAACTGATCAAGATCAACACTGTGTTCTTTTATAATGTTTTAAAAGGTTTCTATTTCCAATAAATGCGACTACTTTGAACTTTATATTCATTAAAAAATCATGAAAAAAATACATAATGGTTTTCACAATAATATTAAACAAAAGTGTTTTCAACATTGATAGTGATACAAAATCAGCATATTAAAAGAATTTCTGAAGGATCATGTGACACTGAAGTAATGGAGTAATGGCTGCTGGAAATTGAGCTTTGCCATCACAGTAATAAATAAAATATTAAAATATATTTAAAAAATAAAATCTTTATTTTAGGATGTAATTATATTTCACAAAATACTGTCATTTTGCTTTTACTGATTTTTTTTATTATTAAATAAATGCAGCCTTGGTTAACATAACAGTTATAATCCATTAAAATCATACCAACCCTGAACTTTTGAAAGGTAGCATATCTTTAACAGTCTAATTTTTATTAGCTTAAAAACTATATTTTGTCCGAAACTTCAGATCGCTTGATTAACAATTCAGTGAGCTTATTTATTTAATTTTTTTTACCTCAACCATTTGTTGTCCTGGGTCTGGTGGAGACGGTAGCAGTTGTATCCGGGACACTATGTATATGCCAGACATTAGTGGGACACCTGCCACATAGCTCTCCAGCGATGGCAAAAACACTTAAAAAAAAAGTTAATTATGCTGCTGTCAGCTCTGATAAAGAATTTGTAATATTCTTGTATATTTGTAACTTATATTAATTGAATGCGAGCTATAAATGACTCAAATGTAAACAAATGTATGATGTGCTTTGTCACCCCCTAGCTGCTAGCACTGTAATGCTAGTATTTTATTTCCATAAATAAAGTTGTATAATGCTGAGTTCAGTGATTATAAATAATTAAACTACTTTTTCCCCCTCTTTTGTCTTGATTGTCAAAACACACCACCACAACAGTAATGAAGGTAAAGGTTAATGCTAGTGTGTTGTAATACAGGTGATTATTTGCCCACCATTTAGTCTCTATGATGATGATGATAATTTGGTTGTCATTTTCTTGTCTTATCAGTGTGGTTAAAACAGTTTTATTGGCTTACCTGAGATCTTTTTCCCACATATAACGAAATTTTCTTTATTACATTGTTCATTTATCCACTTTCCGGAGGCCAAAGCCATTGAAGTACATTCCTTCATCTCACTGTCTTCAGTATCTAAATCATAGAAAGGACCCTGTGCCATCCCATTTCTCAACCAAACCCCTGGAGCTTCTCTGGAATTTACACAAAGTAAATGCAAATACAGGATCAGCCATTACAGAAGTTTCAATGCTCTGTGTTTATACATTGCCTTTTAAATATTTATGTTGGGGAAAAAAGGCGATCTTGCCCGCAAAACCCTAAAAAATCTTGTGATCTCTTACAGTTGGAATGAATTTTGAATGAAGGTCTGTGCAATCACACTGTCCACCATAGCAAGGTCTCCTCTCTCGTCTCTCTGACAGATGCCTTTTGCTTCTAGCCATGTTGACTTAAATGTGGGCATCCAGTAGCAGCGTAAACCATCACGGTCAATTTTTGCCCCCTTTGGGCAATAATATTCTAGTGGAAAGCATGAAATATGAAAAAAACATTGTGCTCATATTAGATGCATCCACAAATAGCGAACACAAGTCACATAATGTAATGCTCAATGATTGAAAACAATTAGCAAAAATAATATCCATTACTGAGCAAGGCAGATAAAACATCTCACCACTGAAGCAGCTTGTAAAAACACAGAGAATCCAAATGAGAGGCAGGTGCACAATATTTGCCATTTTATCTGTTCCCAAGGTAGAGCATAATAAATGTTAGCAATAATGAATCAAACATAAGAGAAACTACAAGACGGTCCATTTCATGCTCAGACTGTATCTGTCCATTAAGACCCTGCTTTAACTTTTGCTTCTGCCTTTCAGTTCTCTTCACCCTGTCTCCCTCTCTCTCTCTCTCTCTCTCTGGCCTTTATCATTTTGTCTTTCTCTCTTACTTGTCCTTTTATTGCATGGTTACTTATTAGCATTGTGCATTTCAACACATAGTTTCACCCCCCCATCCCCCCCCTCTTTAACATTCACATGACTTTTGGTTCGTCTCACAGCAACAGGCTCAGAAGAGAGAGGACGGTGCCCTCATTAACATGCTGTAAAATCCCGCCTGATGAATAGGCAGTTAAAACTGCTCATCCAGGTTAAATGCGTCACCACCTCCGGTATTACACTGAATATATATATATCTATATATAAAAAAAAAGATGAAAAAGAGTGTCCTGCACGTTCTGGCATTAGTGGTACTGTTTGCTTTGGAATATAACATCTTTTGTGCAACTTTAATTAAGTTTTTGCCTAAACCCTTGCAAATATAGTTTGACCTTTGGGAACTGTTTATTATTCTTCTCCAGGACAAACCGTCATGCTCCATGCCAATTCAAATGTACAGAAAATAAGAGAGAGGAAATTCAGAAAAGAAGAAAGAGTGAGCTCTTCTCGGAAGACGCACCAGCCGTTGCTAAGCAACAGAGTAGATAGAGCAGGGGTTGACAGTCATTCTTTTCAAAGCAAAGCAGACAGACGTAACAAGGCTTTCTTGGCTGAATACTGGGTCGTAGCTTTCTGGGGTGAACAATAGAACAGCATCTAATAGTTTTCAGCAAAAAGGGCAATGAGAATCAGATTGGATTTCAGTGACCTTTCTCCAAACCTTACCGGATCTAGATTTTACATTGAGAACTGTAAACTGTATGATTCTTGGTCATGTCATTCCAAACCTCTTTGATTATCTTTCGGAACACGAAAGAAGATGCTTTGGAGAATTTTATAGAGGCTAAACATTATTTCCCACTGACTTTAGTTGAAAACATTATTTTCATTTGTGGGTGAATTATGCCTTTATCATTTTGTAACTAATTTTCTATGTTGTCTTGCATTTGATGTTTGTTACAGCTGTTTTAGCATGACTGTGGGCTCACTGGGTTGACCTGTGCATTGAAGGCGGATGTTTTGAAAAATTATCAGAGGGCTCTGTGGTGATAAATAAAATTCCATGGTGATGAATCTTTGTCCTGGTAAGCATGACAATGAAAAGAGGGAATATTGTTGTGCAAATATGACATTAACACCTTCGAACTGTTGTGATGGAAATGTTTTATGTACTGGCCTCAGAAGGGGTCAAAAGGGTATATGTTCAATAGATAGAAATGGATAGAATTGCATCTATGAATAAATAATCTATACTTACCCAAAAAGTGCTTAAAACAGTCGAACTAACAGTCATATGACAAACTAATGACCAGATCAGTATAACCAATCGCCAGTGAAAAAGTCTTGAGTGACATTGATTTTTACTCAACTACAAGGTATAAATTTACATGTATATTTCTGTTCAGGGAGTCTCTCTTGGTTGTTGTGACCAGTGGGCTCCCGGCCATGAATACATTTTTATTCCTGCAAAGAGCAACTTGGTAGTCGTGTCTGTATATGCTGCGCAGCTGAGGAATAGAAGTACTAAAGATTCTGTGCTCAGTGGACCACAGCAGAGACAGTGATAGTGTTGGAAGACTATAGACCCACTCTCGGGGTGAGGCTGTAATACTCGGAGTTAGAATTGATCCTGTGTCGGACCAGCGTACACCTGAGAAGGGCGGTGAGAATGTATAGATGCTAAAGACCTGGTGCTCATGTGTGGTTTGAGGTAGTGATATAATTTTCTTGACGGGACACTGTCATGATACTTCAGGAAGGAAAGTATTGGATTGTAGTAAATGGGTACTGTAGTATTGTATTATCTTATTGACAGCTGGAGGTTGTCTGAGTTGTACGTGGTAGAGGTCAAATTAGTTTTGTATTAAAATGTATTCATGTAAAATGTATTAAAATGTATTCATCAGCACTGTTTAGATCCAAGTAAAATAGAACCATGTTTTCTTCCTACAAATTCTGAATCAATGTCATTAGATAAAGATTCAGTGATGTAAAATTTTAATTTGTAAATCAAAATTTAAAATTATTCATGATGCATGTGATTATACTGTTTATACAAAATTTTGCTCCGACACAACATTTGCATCTCGCGTCTCCTGAAATGTAGTGTGGCATGCTGTTGTTCAGGGCTGAATAACAATTATCTGCCAGATAGATTATTACACTGAGCATTGCTCAGAATCTCTGATTAAGTTCTAAATCAATTTCCCTCCCCTTTTCATTAGTATTGAATCTCATCACCTATTTTATTCTTCTAGACGACAAAGAATTAACTTGACGGAGCTCAAACTCAAACCACACGGCAGCAACAAACAGTACATACAAGAGTTCGCAAACAATGAAGGTTCCTTGAACATTCTGTACTTCTGCATCATAAAAAGGATTTTGAACTTGAAGCTTATGAAGTGGCACCTGCTTGAGTGGTTGTCCTTGGAAAGTGTCAGCACACTCCATATTTAATCCTCTCATACTAAAGGTGAAAGAGTGGAGCTACGTGGTGCAAGAACAAATCATTTGGCACGGTTTCCTACACAGTACTGGTAAAATCCTTCTTATTTCTCCTTGGCTTCCTTCAACCTTAGGATACTCTCAGGCTTCACTTCCCCTAATCCTGCTAATGCACATGAACAACACCCTGAGCCCAAAGGGAAATGCTACAAAGATAGTCCTTGTCTGTTTTATAGAGGAGAGAGACAGTCTAAATCCTTAAAACGCTAAAGCTGTGCTGAATTTTAGGAAACATGAATGGATGAAGTCAATGAAGGAGATTAAAACACCTCAGCAACAGGACAATGTTTGCACTGTTTAATGCTCCATGAAAAGCAGACCTTAAAAGCTGCAAGCGCTTGCAACTTTATATTGATCTGCTGAAAGACTGAGCAGTCCTCTTTGTCTTTAAAATCAACTTGAATGCGAAACAGACTCTATTTATTTTAACAATCTTGTTCTTAATGTGAACAATTAATCATTGCATATATTATTTTAAGTAAAAATCTTTATTGTCTATATTTGATCAAGATGTAATAAAGTTTTCCTTCTGTTTCCTTACTTTCAAGTCCTCCCTTCCAACAATATCCTTCTAACATCCAATTTTCATGATTCAATTTGTAATGGATAAAGTCCTTTCCTACATGTTTCTCATTTAATTTCAAGAAATGTTGATGATTATGAAAGTAAAATGGAATACAAACAGCATTTAACACTGTTTCCTGTAGCTTTCCACAAATGCTGATTTTATAGAACCATAGCATTTTCATGCTGAAACGGTTCTTTGTGTTAGAGTTTAGGGTTCTTTATTCTCGCCCTTTTGTTTTTCAAATCTGTAACTGACAAAGCACCTCATTACTGATTTCTGTAGTTCAGTGATCCCTTCTAACATCCAATTTTCATGATTCAATTTGTAATGGATAAAGTCCTTTCCTACATGTTTCTCATTTAATTTCAAGAAATGTTGATGATTATGAAAGTAAAATGGAATACAAACAGCATTTAACACTGTTTCCTGTAGCTTTCCACAAATGCTGATTTTATAGAACCATAGCATTTTCATGCTGAAACGGTTCTTTGTGTTAGAGTTTAGGGTTCTTTATTCTCGCCCTTTTGTTTTTCAAATCTGTAACTGACAAAGCACCTCATTACTGATTTTCTGTAGTTCAGTGATCCAACTACACAGACTGTCAACACACACTCAACAGGTAAATGATTTCATTCTTAAAATTTAAATACAAATGTAACTTTAAAAATGTAACTGGCTTCCAAACAAACATGTTCTTATCTTTTGTTTTTAGTTTTTGGTCACATATAAGTGTGTGCAGCTCTGCTACGCTGTGGGAACTTCTCTCCTCTTCTCCACTAAGTAAAAGAGACAATAAATGTATAATTCATATTGTTAGATTTTTTTAATTATTACTTGGGTTTATGTACCCAGTCACAAAAAATATTAAAACTATCCCATGACTTTATATCACTTTTTTCTTTTAAGATTGTGAAGGGCTCACATACTGTCCATTTTTGCTTTTGGCCTTCATAAACATAATTGTTTTTACACAAACACATGGACACACTGTAACTCTAAACTCAATTGTGTATTTCAGATGTATCACACCCCACAACCTCATCATCTGCAGAGAAATATTGCTACTTAATCACACCAAAATGATGGACTTAAAGGCGTCATATTGATTGGATTGTGATTGTTTCACTGAAAGTTGGTCTTCATCACATCTATTTTTTGTTCTTCTTTTGTGTTTTACTTTATGTATTTATTCATGTTCAATGTCAATTGTCATTTATTAATGTAGTCAGCTAATAACTGCTGTTAAGAGCACTGA
>NW_015505752.1:595178-621738 GCF_001515645.1 Sinocyclocheilus grahami
GCTACTTAATCACACCAAAATGATGGACTTAAAGGCGTCATATTGATTGGATTGTGATTGTTTCACTGAAAGCTGGTCTTCATCACATCTATTTTTTGTTCTTCTTTTGTGTTTTACTTTATGTATTTATTCATGTTCAATGTCAATTGTCATTTATTAATGTAGTCAGCTAATAACTGTTGTTAAGAGCACTGACAATTTTGAATGTCAATAAAAACACAACATGCTGCTGTTGTTGTTTTATTGTAAAACCTTAACCGAGGCTACACTCTAAGATGCCTCATTACTGATTTTCTGGAGCTCAGCCATCCAACTACACAGACTGTCATCACACTCTCAACAGGTAAATAATTTCTTTCTTAAAATGTCTATACATTATAACTTTCAAATGCTAATTGGTTTCCTATGTCTTTTCTCTTTTTAGTTTAAGATAACGTGTAAGTGTGACCAGCTCTGTTCAGTTAAGGATACTCTCCTCTTCTTCACTAAGTAACAAAGATACTGAATTTTTGGTCCATTTTGTTAGATATTTTTTATTACTAGGGTTTATGCATAAACATACAGCTATCCCTTAACTTTTTATTACTTTTTCCTTTTAACATTGTGAAGTGCTCACATACTACTTTTGGCCTTCATAAACAATTGTTTTCATGTAAACAAATGAAAGGAGACGCATTATATATCTAAACTCAATTGTGCATTTCAGATAGTCACATCCTACAACCTCATCATCTGCAGAGAGAAACTGCCATTCAATCACACCAAAATACAGATAATGATTAACTTAAAGGGATCATAGCGGATTGCGAAGATATTTCACTGGAGCTGGTCTTCAATACACAATATTTTATGTTTTATTTTATTTCTTTAAGCATTTATTAATGTTCAATGTCCATTGTCATTCATTAATATATTCTGCTAATAACTGTTGTTAGAACACTGTCATTTTTGCTACAATTTCACGTCATTAAAAAAGTACCTAGTTGACACCTTGTTGTTGTTGTTGATTTTATGTAAAACCCTAATAGACACTTCAAGATATTATAAGACCAGGCAGATAAGAGGGGTAAAAGCAATATTAATAAATAATATATACAAATAATACTAATATTAACATACTAATATTAATGAAAAACTATCATTAAAAAGATTATTTATAACACCAATAAGGTCCTATATAGCATTTTCAAAGCATGGTTCTATATGGAACCCTATAAAAAGGTTCTATTAAACACTAAAAAGGGTTCTGCTATTGTTACAAGCCGTAGAACCCTTTTCTGGTACTGTTTAGAACCATTTTTCTTAAGAGTGTAAATTAATTTGTATTCAATGATGTAGTGTATTTTAAGGTATTGAACATAATAAAGTCACACAAGGTTAGGTTAACACTTTTATTAGAATATAACTTGACTGTACAAATAAAAATAAATTAAATATTTTACTGCTGAATTTTTAGAAACATTTGAAAGGAGACCATCAAAATATTCCAGGGTGGGCTACCAGTCTGAAGAATCCAGATCAAACTGGAGTTGAAGAAAGTCTTTTTTATACCATGTCCACTAGTTTAAATTTATTCTCCTGTTTTGTAGGAATGATATTGATAAAGGTCTTATACAGAACAGCACCCTTGGGAAGTTTTGGGATCACATCCCTGGCTTCGGCACTACGTGGTAGAGGAATGTACACCTTCTTGGTGAATCTGACGATACCATCCTCTAGGGCATAAAGTGTTTTGTTGGTTCCAATACCAACCTGTGAAGACAGAAAATGAGAGATTGATTTCCAGTAAGGTGAATGCTGTCCATTTACAGTTTTTAATAATTGTATAGAGTTTTAGGATTTTGAGAAGTTTTAAGAGCAATGAATTAAAAGTTTAAAAATATTAAGAAAAGTAAAAAAAAAAGAAAAAAAAGAAAAAAAAGAAAAAATATTACCATCCTCTAGGGCATAAAGTGTTTTGTTGGTTCCAATACCAACCTGTGAAGACAGAAAATGAGAGATTGATTTCCAGTAAGGTGAATGCTGTCCATTTACAGTTTTTAATAATTGCATTGAATAATTTTAATAATTGTATAGAGTTTTAGGATTTTGAGAAGTTTTAAGAGCAATGAATTAAAAGTTTAAAAATATTAAGAAAAGTAAAAAAAAAAGAAAAAAAAGAAAAAAAAGAAAAAAAAAATATATAGTGACTTCCGTCACAAACTGTGCTATATGCTGTGTCATTGTATGCTTGTGAAAACAGAAAGGACAACATATTTAGACATTTCAGCAAACATTTAAAAAGTGAAACAATTTTGAAGCATGAAGTAATTCATAAATAGAAATTTGATATTGTACAAAAATATCAAAGCATGGTTTTAGTGACCAGAAATTGTAATTAATAAATGGTGTACAATAACAACATAAAACACATGATTACTTGCCCCAGCCAGGCACAGCTATAGCTAGATACGGGTACTCTTAGGAAAATATTTGATTCCAAACATCTTACATGAGCTCCAGGCTGCCAGCGCATTAGACCCTTGCGTTGTGTTGCAAGGATGTTGCCTGCATGTACAAAGTTCCCTTAAAAGTAGGAAAGACAATGTAAATTAATGGAGGATAAAAAAGATAGCCACAGTTACAGAAAAAACAAAATCTCAACATTTTTCTCATATGAGATCAAGGTCAATAACCAAAAAGTACCATCTTGTTTTTTGTAACCATATCTACGGCCAGCACTCTTCCCTCCTAGGTTTTTGCTGCTTCCTCCTGATTTCTTTGAAGCAAATCTCGTCAGTACAACTGTGGGTGTTTGACTGAACAGAATGCCTGCAAAGACAAGAGGAACACAGAAATCCTTGCCTGCAACAAAGTAGATTATGCTGAAACTTTCCTTCACGTCATAGGCATCGGTTTGATATAACTGATTGCTGGGCACTAAATTAACATGATCCTTAAAGACCTGCATTACCATTTTCAAAATGTAAGCCAAATCAGCTTATCACAGTTTAAATGCTGTTGATACTGCAGTCAACATTTAACACATGCTCACTGTGCTGTCAGGGAATGGTGGCTTAGCACGCTAGTACCAACTAACAGTCAATATAAATACGCTGAAAGGTCTCAATTATTTTATATAAGCAACTATTATTCATATCTGACTTGCACTGTACATGATACAATCCGAAAAAGTCATAAACACGTTCATTCTATTTACAGGCTCTGGATTGCAGCATCAAGGACGTGAGCGCTGCCATCTTGAATGACGTGAGTGTGACGCACATGGCGAGCTCCTGTGATTCTTCAGAACCCGCGAACTACAGAATTTGACTGGCGTGAGTAGAAAGAAAAATATGTATTTAATGAATATTGCATATGTACAGCTGCAATAGAAGATTTGAGAGGATGCTGAGTTACATGAGCATTTGTATCTTGATATTTAATGTGGTCTGCTCTCTTGAGCTGGAAACTGTTGTTCGTTTCTGTCTTTCCGTGAGTGTGGATATTAATGTACAATTGCTTTATGGAAGTAACCATATTTTCCTACATCCCACAGTTACAGTGATTGAACAATGTTTAAGCTGTGGTACGTTAGCTTGAACAGCGGTTTTAAATTGGGGTATCCACCGCAGTAACGCTAAAGAGATAAATTGCCAGGAAATCCTATATTAACTATGATTTTGCAGTAGTAGGCTAACATCTTTTTATGGACCTGTTCCGTTTTCTTTGTTTCTGTTTAACATTGTTGTGAATTCTGCAGATTTAAACAAGTTACTTAGCTTTCTAAGAGATCAGATGAGATTTTGTTGAAACTGAAAACGTCAGCTAGAACAATGCCATCATTTGCTAATAAAATTATTTAAAATACAGTTTTGACTTAACCAGTAATATATAGTATGATTTCTTAAATATAAAGTGTTGCTAAAAATAAAATGGATATCATATATATATATATATATACAGTATATATATATATATATATATATGGATCATTGACGTATAAGGATTTTCGACAGGCCAATTTTAAAGTACAAAAAATAATAATATCTATTGTAATTGTTCAAACATTAAGAATGTTGTTTACACATAAATTCATATAAAAATTTAAAATTAAGTGATTTTAGTGTTTTTTCATCTAGATTGTAGATGAATTGGCCGTAGGAGGTGTTCTGTTGTTGGATGTAATAATGAACATAGCAGTCGTCGTTTACGCCCGACATCTGAGCCTCTGAAGGCGCAGTGGATTATGTTTGTTTTTGAAGGGAATGCGCCCTCGATCTACATAAATGCGTCTATGTTCGTGCGAATCATTCATGATCTAGCTTCACCTACAGAAGAAGTGTGTAAGGTTTTTTTTAACTAATCTTTGCAAATCGCCTTTCCTAATAATGTGCTAATTAGCAAGTTTAATGATGAATGCAGCTAAAGTAAACAGTCTCTCTGAGAGCGGCTCGGAAGAGAGGGGCGGGGTCAGCAGAGCTCATTAACATTTAAAGGAAAATGCTACAAATCTGCATGCTCTGAAAAGAGCTGTTTTTGACAGGGTAAAAAAGGTGTTTTTTACACTACCATTGAGAAATTTTAGCCAAACTGAATATGTCACTAATGTTAACAAAACGGCTATAACAAAGATTAATCTAAATTTAATTCATACAGTGAACACTATGCAGTGTTAATTTACACTTAATTTATTAAATTTCTGTACCTGAATACTACTGTTTATTTTATCTATGCTTGTAAATTGTGTATTTCTTTTTTTTTTCTTTTTCTTTCTTTTTACTGACTGTTCACTTGCCTTTAATCATGTTTGAACTTTCTCAGACTATAGTTTTTGCTGTGGTATATGAAGAAGTACTTAAAGTGTATGGAAAGCAAAGTTACAATGATATAAAATTAGTGTCATTCATTTATTTATTTTTTTCACATTGATGTTAAATTACATTTTCTGATTTGTGACATTACTTTTTAAGTAATGCTAAATTACTGCTGGTCACTTTCAGAAGTTATAGTGATTCTTTATTTTCCAAGAAAGAATGTGAAACAAATTGGTTATATCATTTTCATTTTTAAATATTTTAAAATCTCATTGAAATTGATTTTACACACTTTAAGCAATATCGTATCGCTATCGCATATCGCATATCACATTTTTCTTCAATATCGCACAGCCCTAGTCTGACGTATTATAACTAGTGGTCGACAGATATATCGCCAAGGCTGATATATCGGCCGATATTTGGCATTTTTCAAATATCGGCATCGGCCGATACGTTTTTCTGTTTGGCCGATATGTTTGAGGCGGGACTTTTATTTTGAAGGCGCAGCTGACTTTTACTTTGAAGGCGCTGCGATTGCTAGTGATGGGAAACCAAGGCTTTCTGAACCATTTGAGGCTTTCATCAAATTGTGCCGAAAAACGGTTCATTACTCGAAGCTTTTTAACACAGTGCGCATTAGCGACATCTGGTGGTCAGACTCGGTTTCAACGTTTTCCAGCCTATCTAACAAAACATCGCAGAGCAGAGGATGGTTTGAAAAAGTTTTTAATCTGTGCCAACTCGTGTCATGCGTAGTCCGGTCAATGGATTCACAAAATGATCAATAATATAAAATACACAAGTGTGTGATTATAATTAATAATTGACGTGAGTAGTAGCAAAAATATTTTGGGTGAGCTGTTCGGGGTCTCTGAGACCCCAGCTAGAACATGATAAAATGCAATAGATGTGTGACGTGCATTCAGTTTCTTTCTGGTGTTGAGGTTATTCTAAACTATATTCTACTGAAGCCCAAATAAGTGTACACACACACAACCAAATCAATGTAAAGTCAAACACAAGAGTCATGCGAAGCGTTGATTTTTTTCAAACCAGCGGTCCCGATCTTCCGATACTGCATGGCGTTCGAAGCTTCAAACGTCATCAATCACGTGGTATTGTCATTTCGATACAAGCATCGGCACAGTGTGTGATACAATAGTACTTTGAAAACTGCATCGGAGCCTCTGTATCAATCGTCCCATCACTAGAGATTGCAGCGCCTGAACACACAGCGCTCACATTCTCCCTCGCTGTCGTCGTTCAGTTCTATCTAATAAGCAGATAGAACTGTCAAACAAATGAATTAAAATGTATACAAAAAAGTATTGTAACGATTGCTTTAATATTATTAGTAATAGAAAGTCAAACATTATAATACTTTCTCGTTTGCCGTCAGCATTCAGCAAATACACATTAATATAATTTAAAAAAATCTTTGAATGACTAATGAACATCTAATTTCACAAACCTTGCAGACTTAGTCGAAATTATTTTTAATCCATTTTCAAATGATTTCAAATTTCTTAAATATTAATTAAAATAAATACAATTATATCGGCTTTTTATCGGCCATCGGCCACCCTGCTTGCCAAGATATCGGCATCGGCTGTCAAAAAACCCATATAGGTCGACCACTAATTATAACGCAGAATCCGCCATTTTTGTCCAACAAACAAACCAGACAGGAGAGTAGATTAACGTCGGTGGACTTGAACTTGAAAAATGGTGTGTATTGACATCTTTTCACGGTTGAATCAAGATACCTTCTGATGTTCATTCATGTTTATTTCGTACTATGAATAGCAAAGATGAAGACATGATCAGTTCATGTAACGCTTGAACTGAGGCGCTACAGCGATCTGTCACGACATGTTAAAGAGCCACAAAACAGTATTTGTTGTTTGAATTTCTTTAAAAAAAAAGAAATAATTTGTTTCATACTAAAAGTAACCAGCTCTGTCTTGTCTGTCAGCTCACTGTCAGTGTCCTCTTTGATGTATTTTTCAATGCGTGAGAACATGATGTATGGCATAAAAGTGCCATGGTTTGTCGGACGTAGCAACAGTAACTAAGGGGGGCAGGTCTTTGCAAAAGGTCAATTTAGAGTAGGGGGAGGTTGCTGGCTCAGGTACTGAGATAACAACATGAACATCTTTCTTATAGTAGAAAATTACATCTGGAGTTTGTCCTAGAGTGCAGGGTCAGAATTAATATGCTGCCTATGGTGAGCATTTATTTTACTTTGCTTGGCAGTGGAATCTGACAGAATAGATTGAAATGGTTACTAATAAATGCATAATTACCAAACTAAAATTACATGGTCTGAATATTTGTATTTTGCATTTTTTCTCATATTGTACAAAGATTAAGCATAAACCGTCTGAAATGACCCAAATTGCATAAAAATCTATTCCAAATTATACAAAAATAAGATATTTTATGTATATAAACCATTAATTGAATATGAAAGCACAAAAACCTGGGCCAATCTGGGACATATATCTATAATGGAATACACTCTGCAGTGGTCGCACCACATGATATTTTCAAATTCAGTCAAAATTTACAAGCACAGAATTGGCCACCTAAACAAAACAAGCTAGCTTCCCACAAAATGTCACTATGAAATTTACAATGAAAATAAATTAGATGTCGTCGTTGCTCGGGGTGTTGTATATTCCTCCTCCCCATTCATACATTTAATCTTGATTACTTGCTCCAAAATTGCCAATCTCCTTGGAATTGTCAATAAGTGTTCTTTTGTTTAAATGCTGTGAGCTACTCAAAGCTGCTAGTTGGTTCAGGCTTGGGTCCAGGATCTGATTTATGACATCCTGTTGTCTTGGGCCTCTGTGGAATTTGGACTCCTCGTTTCAACCATGTTTTGACCAAATCTTAGATTGTCTGATTCGGTCTGATATCCTACAAATGTTTTTTGAAAAGTTAAAGTGAGTTCATACATGGGAGAGGTCCTTCATATATTTGGCATCTTTTTTATGCATTTAAACCAATTTTTTACTGAAAAAAAAATGCAATCGGATAGAAAATGTACACGTCACATCATTGACCCATATATATATATATATATATATATATATATATATATATACTGTATGTATATTATATACACACACACACGCATTTTCTGGAGGAAATAAATATCACCAGGGCATCAAAAAATCTGTATGGTTGAACCCTTTATGTTAAATTGTGTTTTAATTTGAACTTTCCTTCAGACCGCAGATCTTTGTATGACAGCTCAGCATGACCTGCATTAGTAGACCTGGATTCCTCCTAAGTGACAGTAACTCCAGTGATTCAGAGGAGCTGCCTGTGTTTGATTTCTCACAGTCAAAATCCAGACAGCCCAACCTGGTGGTTTTAGACAGTTCAGACTCAGAAATGGCTCCTGTTGCTGATCCAGTTTCATCTTTGGAGGTCCACGCCTCCGCTGGAGCTGCTAGAAGTGACGTGTTGATGGTCAGTAGTGACAAGGTAGAGGAGGCCATGATTCCCTTAGCTGTAAGACTGAAACAGAAACAGCTTGGTCTGGGTACAGCACCTATCAGTGCAGAGGAGACCCGGGCTTCCAATGTGGTTTCCAATGGATGCTCACGCCTCTTAGAAGTTCCATCACATCATATCAACCCTGAGGCCCAGCCAATTGAACATAACAAGATCTGTAGCAATATAACAAGGCAGTGCAGCTCAAACAACAATGCACCATACCTCTCAAAAGAACCTCCACCTGAAGCAGAAAATGGCACTTACCTGGCCAAATGCAAGAAACCCCCAGCAGAAGTGGAGGCTGCCAGACAGGAAGCCCTGAGGAAAAGAGCAATGCGAGAGCATCAGCAGGAAGAGAAGGAGGGATTGAGGATGGAGAAGAAAGCGCTGGCTGATAATGTGAAAGCCCTAAGGCCAGAGGAGTGCCTCAAACACATGGTGGTGACGGTCGATCCAGGTAGGTGGCAGTGTGTGCCTGCAGTGCTCATCTTTGCTGTCACAGTTGCTTTCAGTGCTCTTTGTGCTTTGATACATTTCCCGAGTTGTTAAAAAGCTCTGGCATGCGGTATTAAACTGAATGGATTAGTATTGATTAGCTGCCTCTTTCCCATAGGCCTACTGCAGCTGGAAGGTGGCACGCCTCTTAGAAGTTCCATCACATCATATCAACCCTGAGGCCCAGCCAATTGAACATAACAAGATCTGTAGCAATATAACAAGGCAGTGCAGCTCAAACAACAATGCACCATACCTCTCAAAAGAACCTCCACCTGAAGCAGAAAATGGCACTTACCTGGCCAAATGCAAGAAACCCCCAGCAGAAGTGGAGGCTGCCAGACAGGAAGCCCTGAGGAAAAGAGCAATGCGAGAGCATCAGCAGGAAGAGAAGGAGGGATTGAGGATGGAGAAGAAAGCGCTGGCTGATAATGTGAAAGCCCTAAGGCCAGAGGAGTGCCTCAAACACATGGTGGTGACGGTCGATCCAGGTAGGTGGCAGTCTGTGCCTGCAGTGCTCATCTTTGCTGTCACAGTTGCTTTCAGTGCTCTTTGTGCTTTGATACATTTCCCGAGTTGTTAAAAAGCTCTGGCATGCGGTATTAAACTGAATGGATTAGTATTGATTAGCTGCCTCTTTCCCATAGGCCTACTGCAGCTGGAAGGTGGCGGGGCGCTCTCCTGACTTCCCTGCATGCCATGGGCTGCAGTTGTGCCATAGAGAAACATGGCACGAGTCTCTTCCTCATAGTGTCACCTGGGCTAGACGCTCACCTTGCCCTCAGGCACGACAGCATTCTACACATACAAATGCACTAAAGAAAACATGTTATCCATATTCCTTGTCATTTGCTTTGAGATGCAGATGATGATGAAGAAAATACATTTATAAATTAAATAAATTACTTATTTTCATGTTAAGGCTGATATTAAATTTGAAATTGTATATAGCTCTACCTCCTTTAGTGGACTTTGCTATCCTAGGTACTACCAAAAGTCCAGAATTTTGCGACCTTGGGGAGCGTGATGGATTGTAGCGTGGTAGAAGACTAGTTAGGTATGCAGGAGCTAACCCATTAAGGGCCTTATAGGCACGTAATAATATTTTGTAACTGATACGGAACTTAATAGGTAGCCAGTGCAGAGACTGTAAAATTGGGGTAATATGATCATATTTTCTTGACCTGGTAAGGACTCTAGCCGCTGCATTTTGGACTATCTGTAGCTTGTTTATTGAAGATGCAGGACAACCACCTAGCAGTGCATTACAATAGTCCAGTCTAGAGGTCATGAATGCATGAACTAGCTTTTCTGCATCAGAAACAGGTATCATGTTTCGTAACTTGGCAATGTTTCTAAGATGGAAGAATGCCGTAATAGAGTGTACAGTAAGAAAAGTGGTTATTCATTATAAGATTTGCTAAAGATTACATTTAACAGTGCTATGTTTAATGTTTTAGAGTGAGGTTACATGATGGCAAAGGTAATCTACCAGTCAATGTAACAATGGGGGAAATGAGGATGAACAATGTATTATGTTCATTTTTGTTTGGATGATCTAATTGCTAGAATATCGCTGTTCTGCAATATGCCACCTAAGGAGCTCTTGTTGAATGTAACAGATATAAATGCTGAATTTTTGACATTTAAAAATTAAAATACATGTATATATCATTGTAAGATCTATCTATCTACAGGTGAATCTATCTATCTATCTATCTATCTATCTATCTATCTATCTATCTATCTATCTATCAATCTATCTATCTATCTACACACACACATCGGTTTGTAGATAAAGAAGATCCTTAAATATATGTGTGATGTCTCATATCTATATATATAGTAACACACTATAATCTTAATTAATATGATTAAAAACAAAAAATAAAAATGTACCGTAATCTTGACATAGTTTTATTTCAACAGATGTGCCAGAGGTTTGTGTTAGCTTAGATAGGAGCTATTTAGAATATTGTCTTGGACAAAGGGGGGTCTTGTAGTCAAAAAAGGTTGAGAACCTCTGATCTAAATCTTTTTGCATATGTTTTTATAGTTAATTTGAATGTTTTATTTGCAGACTGGTGAGATGATGTCCATTCCAGACTCAAATACTGTAATCCAAGTTTCTGTGGATGACTTTGTAACCATGGTTAATAACTATTCCAAGGTAGGCACATTATGTTCTGGTATGGTGTAATTTCCTATGGGACCATTATAATTACCTAATTGACCATTAATTGGACAATTGTTTGACGTGCCTTTTTGCATGATGTGACAACTAAAAATGAAATTAAAAGAGTTTTGTGGCCGAAAGGGCAACAGGATAAACTAGCAGTTATGACCTTTCCAAGAAGAGTCAGAGCAATTAAGGGTAATGAATATAATTACAGGATCACCTCTCAATTATGTAAAAAAAAATAATCTGTAAGCTCTTTAAAATATGCTGTTGCTTGATCTTTGAAAAATACATGTCTTCACACTGTAAAAAATTACCATGAATTTAACGTTAAAAGACTGAAAAAATGCTACAGTAAAAACCTGTTAAATGGTTAACGGTAAATTCCCCTACTGTATACGGTGAAAAACAGTATTGGACATTAATTTTACGGTAGTATACCGTTTTTGGAAGTGAAAGAGACCATATAATATACATTGAATAACCATAAATTTACATTCCCAGAATTCCGTGCGTTACATTTAAAATTTGATGTTTTTTTGTTGAAATAACTATGTTTCTTCTTATTTTTTTCTTATCAGTTTTGTATATTAGGGTTGTGTATTCCACCTAATGTTGTTGAATGTTTATTGCATTATTTCAGTTTCATGTGTGTTACCATGATGGTGTTTAGTGTTTGTGTGAATGACACTGTGCACCTTCTATATATGTTATTATTTAAAAGCTGCTTGTGATGGGCTTTGGTTCATCATGTGACTTTCTCATCACCACCTGCATTGGGCGGTTATCAGTGTATTACAAAGGTACAAAACAGATTTCAGTACTTTAATAAGGTTGGTATATTAACATTATATCAGTTAATGAAATTACGGTATTTAACTGTAAATTTATGTTAAAACTAGGGCTGCACGTTGTTCACTGACGAGCTGCGCAAACCCACGTTTGTATTCGCGTGATTTTTTGCGCAGCTCGTCAGTGAACAACGGTTCTGAGTAGTTAATGTTGCTCAATATGAAAGCCCGCAGGTGATGGAGATTTATCGCTGATTACAGAACCGGCTTTCTGACAAGATGCGCATTCAATATCGCATGTGATTTATCGTGCAGCCCTAGTTAAAACCGTAAAACCTAAAACGTTGCTACCGTATTTTTTATGGTAAAATTCCGGCAACCACAGCTGCTGTTTATTTAACGTAATTTTTTTTACAGTGCAGAATTTTGTCAGCCTTGGGATTTCTCTCCTGATTAGGCTCTGTATTGGATTTATTTGTTTTTAATATAGAGGCAATGCAACGGTGTGTTGATGGAAAGCGGCATATCTCTGACCACTTGGATCCAAGGACATATGAGCAGGAACCTAAGCAGAACCCTCAGTCTGGTCGTGATTGACATAGACAAGAACTTCAGGTGAGTGACTGTGTCAGACATAGTTTAATTTTTTTGACAACTTTAATGAAGATTTCATCTAAATGCTTTGACAAAAATACAAGCATTACACTGCTATAATAAATAATTCATGCTGCATTTTTTCTGTTTTTATACCCTGAGGGATTTACCAGAATTAAAATTAAAATAATTTTTTGAACAGTAATCATAAAACAAACATTTGCATTAGCATATGTATGTTATGATATATTTTGAATGACAGAGTTTATAATTGCTTAATTTTGCATTTAATGTTCTTGTGCAGATCCCAGAATTCAAAATGTCAGAAGAAATACTGTGAAGCAGTGCTGGGTGAGGAAAAGAATGTAGGGACTTCAGGGAGCGCAGAAAAAGAGAAGAAAGAAAAACGATATCAATCAGCTTCCTGAGGTCTCGCGAGTGCAGGTGGAGGAGGTAAGCTAAACCACCTCATTGGGAGTCGATATATATAAATTCATGGCCATATTTGAGGTCCTCTACTTCAACTCAGTCTTTTTTCCCTCACCTGTCCATCAGGCTTTGGTAGACCTGCAACTGCAAACTGGGGTGCAAGTTCGTTTCCTCTCTACCTGGAAAGACTTCACTGATTATATTACCATGTTAACCAAAGCAGTAGCCGAGGCACCGTTCAAGTGAGTAGGATGCCAGTTTCCATATTTATCGCTCTCCAACCAGCTGCATCTTTAGCTACAGTGGTTTATTTTTTACTTGTGTATGTTTACTCTTCCCAGGCGGGAGCGAGAGAAGACGGGTTTCACGTTTTATTTGGCGAGTGAGTGGGCAGGGGGTCAGAAGGTGGACCGCACAGGGAACGGCCTTCTGCAAGTTTGGAAGAGACAAATACAGCAGTTGAACTGCATCAGCCCTGATATGGCCAGTGCTATACTCAGTGCCTACCCCTCTCCTCGGCTTCTTGCTCAGGTTTAATCTGTTTTCGATTATTGAAGTGTGTAACAACTAATACAAATTGTATTTGCCAACCCATTATCGGCAGACAAATGGCATATACTGATCTTTTGTAAATCATTTTATGTATGTTATTTAATGTTTTTTGGTGCGAGATCTCATGTTTGAATGTACATTTGTTACTTGTAGGCATATGCACGGTGCAAATCGGAACATGAAAAAGTTGGTCTGCTGGCAAACATACTCGTTCGTCGTGGAGAGGGTGTGACATCTACAATCCGCAGAGTTGGTCCAGAGCTTTCCAAATGGCTGTTTCTTTTGATGATGTCATGTGATGCTCATCAGCCCCTTGATTCTGCTGTATAGGTTCTTCTGTCTCCTTGTACACACGAGGACAAATGTCAAAAGCATTGTGTTATAGATATTTATTACAGTTCAGATATTTTATAAACTTCAAGCCTGAATTTGCCATATTTTCAAAGTTATATTTTTCTGTTTTTACTATAAAGTGTTGCTATTAAATGTTTCTCAAAGTACCTAAAAACCATTTTACTTTACCTCCATCAGAATTAGTTTTCCTCAAATGACCC
Source organism: Sinocyclocheilus grahami (assembly GCF_001515645.1). Classification (NCBI taxonomy): domain Eukaryota; kingdom Metazoa; phylum Chordata; class Actinopteri; order Cypriniformes; family Cyprinidae; genus Sinocyclocheilus; species Sinocyclocheilus grahami. The sequence goes on from NW_015505752.1 coordinate 609,082, forward strand.
CATTCCAAACCTTTATGTACCTCTTTATACTAAATGGGGAACCTTGAAAGTTTCACTTTTTTCTGGAATGCTCTTTGAGTTTTTTATTCTCTTCATCCCAGTGGCAAATAACCTTGGACGGCAGAAGCCGAAATGCAGTAAATTCTCAGAAATGCTACACACGCACAGTATTTCTTGGACACATTTAAGACCCATAGGTCATACCCAAGCTGTTTCATTTAAAATTCATTCACTTTGTTATCTTTACATATATTAGCAGCACTAGAGAGGGCACTGTTAATTGCAAAAGCAACAGTTTCAGTTTTGGCTTTTTTCCCATTTAAGGCACTACTTCACTCCTTTCGGTACCAAAATGGCCCCTTGAGCACACCGTACTTACTGTCTAAGGACTGTAGAGGCTCATGGCTCATTTCCAGCACATTAGAGAATGGCACCTGACCAAGGAGTGTCGTGTTGCCGGAAACGAGCGGTGGGGTAACGAGCCGTTAAATGTGCTTAAGAGATGAGCTGCATGCTTCATCCCTGTCCCTGAAGGCAGTATTTCCGCTACAGTTTAAGGGATGGCATAACAAACTATGGCTAGTAGGTGTGTGCTTGTGCCGAAGGGAATTATATGAGCAGAATTACTGCAGCTTGAAAAGGGATCACCTTGGAGCGATTGTTTAGCTGAATCGTATGAAATCCAATTTCGTGTACTCTGAACGCAGACTATAATAGCTTTTATGACCTAGAGTCTGCAGTGCTAACATCTTCAGTGGCTTGTGAATGGTTGAATGGGACTTTAATTTCCAAGAAGCAGTTGTAGGATATTACGACTTACAAAGTACAATGTAACTCATCTAGCCTAAATGTTTTGGAGGAGGAATTGTTTTTCTCTGAATGTGTTCCATTTGCATCATAATACAAATATCTGTGGAAGTGCAAAGGGTCTGTATATATTCAGCTACTGTGTCTGCAATGTGCATATATGAGTTATGACTACTCCACATGATAGATTGCACCCTGTAAAGTATTTCTGTTCAGCAGAGTAGCAGTTTCTCATTTCTGGTGCACGTGGGATTTTTCCTGCTTCTTGTTGGAGATTAATAAGGATTGGGAGTGGCGGTAGGTCAATGTCGGCCACCTTTACTCACAGTCAATAGAGTGGGAAGCAAAGCAGGGCTGTTAGTCACTGTCATTCTCTGGATATTCTCAACTCGGCTCATCTCTTGGAAAAATGCGCCTTCTTATTGGCCGCCACACAAGATGGAGTGCCACAGGCTGCGCTGTTTATGATTTTGTGAGTTCGTTTTGTTCCAGTTACAGTTTTGTATTCTTGGCAGAGTGGGTGCACTTCCAATTTCTTGGGTTGTGCCACAGTAATGCCACCTGTAGTGTGCTGGCCCTCTGTTGTCAGTGGCATAATAATAATACATTTCCTCAGGCAAGTGATATGGCAACAAGACAAAGCCTTTGATATTATCCTTCAATTGCATTCTCGGTGTGTTTTGCCTTGGCGCTCGGTGAGTCACGATCCACTCTGAGCCACTTGCTAAAACGACAAGAGAGTATGTCAAAGACTCCACAACAATCTATTTCAGAGCATGAGTAGGCCGGTCACTGTGGTTTTGGTTTCTTTGCCACCAGTGTTCAATCAATGTTTCCTGCTTCTCTTTAAAAATAAATCATTATATGGCTCTGCTTCTGCCTTTTTGTTCATTTGCAAATCAGACTCAAGCAATTCAAGTGTTCAGATCTAGCTCTTCTGGGAAAAGATATGCAAAACCCTCAAGAAAACAACTTTGACTGCCAGAGCTAGAGGATTTTCAACTACAGAGGGAAAACATTGCATTGTTATTGCAGAATTTTGTTTTCTACCTTGCCCTCTCCTACTAGCCTTTTTTAGATTGCACATATGTACAGAGTTTTCTTCTCTTACACTGGATTTTTGGTCCAGTCGGTTGGCTGAATTTTTGATTGCCACATGAGGGCAGAATTGCTTCACACTGACTACACTAACTAGACCAGTGAATCCACACTGGTGTTGTTGTTCCCAACTTGATGTTTTATTGAACACCACATTGTGATCCAACACAGTAGCAAGATTCTTAAAATCGAACAAATGCATTAATGTTACCATGAACTGCATAGACCCAACAATATGTCTCTTGAGTTTTAAATGCTTCTTTCTCTTAGCAGCCAGTAATTCACCGCACAAGTTTATGCTCCCTGGCTGCAAGTGAGATGTAGTCAGGATTGATTGATTTTATTTTATTACTTGTCACATGCAGGTAAACAAAAAATAATTTAGTCTTTTTAAAAATATTTTTCGTATGTTGTGTTACATTCCCAATTAGTTTCTAGGTGCAAAAGGGAACTAACATTTTTAAATGAAGGTTAGCAGAGTCAAAAAGAAAGGTTTGAACCATTCTCTGTCCCATCAGTACACAATAAGATGAAAATTAATTAATTTATAATAAACAAATGACAACATATACACTGCAAAAAGAACCCCAAACAAACAATTTAAACATAAAAAACAGCACTTCTTCAGGAGCAGATAAAGCCAAAATAACAAACAAAAGATCACTACCTGCCAGAAGGAAATCTAGTTAACCTGCAAAGAAAAATACAAATAAAATAGAACTCTTACCTTACTTCCTAACTAGCAAAAACAGGAGAAAATGAGAACACAAGAAAATGGCACCCATCTCCCTACTGCTCCAACGCTCAGTAATAGGCAGATGACTCAAAGCTGTGCACTACAGCAAACACATTTAAGTTTGTTTTTTAAGTTTAAGCTTTACACATAAGGCTGCACACTACAGCCATAACACCACATTTAAGCTTAAAGGGTTAGTTCACCCAAAAATGAAAATTAGCCTGTGTTTTACTCACCCTCGAAGCATCCTAGTGACTTTCCATCCTAGTGAAGTGACTTTCTGCTTTCAGACTAATCCAAAGTATTAAAAATTGTCCTGGCCCCTCTAAGCCTTACAATGGGGGTAAGCGGGTGTTGGTTGTCAACAGTTCAGAAGACGTGAAATAAAGTGCGCGCATCCGTAATAAAACGTCCCTCACATGGCTCCGGGGCATGAATAAAGGCCTCCTGTAGCAAATCTATAGATTTTCGTAAGAAAAATATCCATATTTCAAACGTAATAAATACTTTTCTATCACTTCCGCCATCTGTCATATGTGGAAGGCTTTCCCGCGGATGACGTAGGATGTCGGCGTTGCTTGATTAGTGACGGGCGCGGAGAGAGAACAAAACGCCATTCACGAATTAGAAGCACAATACGAGAATTTTGTAAAGAATGTTGGAGGATTTTGATATAAGCCAAGAGGAGACTGGTTTTCCTTTGCTAAAGTAAGGAAACTTTGTTTCCTTTACTCCTGCATTTCTCAGAGGCGCGCGCACGATGCCTACGTCACCCGCCTGAATGTCTTCCATGTACCACAGTCAGCGGAAGTGAGAAAAAAAAGTTTGAAATGTATATTTATCTTATAAAAACGCATGAATTCGCTACAGGAGGCCTTTATTCCCCCCCCGGAGCTGTGTGAGGGACGTTTTATTACGGATGCACGCACTTTATTTCGCGTCTTCTGAACTGTTGACAACCAACACCTGCTTACCCCCATTGAAAGGCTTGGAGGGGCCAGGAAAATTTTTAATATAACTCCGATTGGATTCCTCTGAAAGAAGAAAGTCACATACACCTAGGATGTTTCGAGGGTGAGTAAAACACAGGCTAATTTTCATTTTTGGGTGAACTAACCCTTTAAGACAAACCAACAAGCACAACACTCTCATGCTCTTGGGAGAAGGACTCTCTCACAGGCTCACTCTGTTGTCCTGCTTAAATATTAGTTGCTCTTAACATTGATGAGGAGCAGCTGGTAGGTCCAATCACCTAGATTAGAACATGGAGCACAGAAAATATTACAAACATACAACAAAACAGACGCTTTCTGTTCCCGTTACTGACATTCACGCGGTGTTTGCATACTCTGTCACAGATGAAGTGAATTAAATGCAATATTTGTCAAGTATACAGATGTTTCAGAAACTTTTTCATGAGCAACAGAAACACTTTTTTATGTACTGCTTATTACAATGCCATCTTTTCAAGAATAAAGTTCAACATAATCATATACTATTTAAATACTAATAAAGTGGGGGTAGATATGCTTTTATCAGTGTTGTATGATAAACATGACTCAATACAATTTAGGTAATACGACTACAGTAATAAAAGTGTTTACCGTTCTAAAAACACAGATTTGTGGCTATTATTGGAATTGAAAAGGTTAGAATAAACCCGAAACACACATGATAGTTGTCATGCGGTGAATCTGGCCAATCGTGAAACAGCTGTGTCGTCATCAACGCTCCTGCAGCCGCTCTGGAGAAACTGCGCCGGCTGAGTCGAACGCAACTAATGTCATCCATTTAAGTCATCTGATCATAGTCATGTGACCAACAACTCTCTATAGCTTTACACATTCACAAAGACAGCAATTTTCACACTCAAAAAATTCAGCATATTTTCATACTCAAGAATAATAAGGAAAACATGGGAAACATGCAATGACATTTCTGGACACATTTTAAAAGGAGTTTTACCAATATAGGAGGCAGAGGTGTCCATCAATTTCTTGGCTTGAGAACCAAAGACACGATCTGCAGGAACTGTAGAGGAGAACCTGGGAACCAAAGCTGCTGGAACACTCTGGTCAGGGTTACCCACCATGGTTGGAGAAGAGAACACCTACCTGCCAGGTCATTCCCTAAAATTACACTGATACCCTTCACAGGCAGTTCAGAGCATGCTCCTATCTTGACAGGACCTCAATCTAGTTCAGAAGTTTACCATTCAGAGTGTAAAGGTACTTTCACACAGCTTTGTCCAACACCTCAAACGAAGACACTTGTACCTGTATAGGATTCTTCTGAAAACAGGATTTTACTGTCAAGAATCAACGACTGGGCACTCCCGTGTCTCTTAACATCAAAATACTGTGAGGGGGAGAGTCAGGAGAGAGTGAAACAATTCCAGTTGATATGAAAGGTTTGTAATCAGCAGTGTCTGTTATGCCCGGTTCAGACTACACGATTTTAGCCTGATTTTGCCCCGATTTGCTTGACGTAGAGTGTCATGGGAATTCGTAAACGACAATGGGCATCGGGATGCAAGATTCCATCGTTTCAGCACGTGTAGTGTGTCATAGTGGATGACAACCGATTCCGCGTCTGCGATGCCCCCATAAAAATCCCCGGCTGAATTACCTACTGTTTTTTGACAAACATCAAGGTCGTGTGGTAATTGAATTGCCGTCCGAATCCACATCTCTGAGTTTACGAGAAGAAATCGATTCAAAATTCAGTGTTTAAACCCTTTTTGAGCACTCCCGAACACCGTAAAGTAACGTTGTACTTCAGTGTAATTTGCATACATATTTATTTCTGAAATGCTGAAAAGTATTTAAAAGAACAATACTTCATAACTGCTCCACCAGAGCATCTGGGAGCAGAAAGAGAAGAAAAGCACGTAAACATTCGAAATGGGTCTTTATTGTGGCAGCAGCAGGTATGCAATACAATTTTAAAATGTGTATTATTATAAACAGTTATATATCGCGTATAATTATATACAACTATATCGCATCTATTTTTAAACAGGAGATTTAAATGATAAAATAATAAATAGGATATTATAAAATGTATATATTATAAAATATGCTTGGAATAATAAGAATACATTTTACATAAGTATTTTAAAATACATTTTACACAATAATAAGAATACATTTGTAAATAAAATTAATTTTATTTACAGCAGACAATCACGTGACTGGCCATGTGAGCAGCGCATTCCCAGGTTCGTAGGATCAGAAAACTCGCCCCTCCACTGTGAATAAATCGCCATCCGAATCCATGAGTTTTTTCACTGAGGTGATATGTAAATGTATTTTTACAGACGTCCATATGAGAAACAATTACCGTCCGAATCGGGCTTTAAATTAACATTCTCAGGTAACAAATTTAAAAATCGTCCAGTCTCGTGTCACAAGTTCAATGACTCGGGTAGTGATGATTTTCTCCGGCAAATCAGTGATCAGCAGGGTGTACACGTCACATTTTGGTAATGGTATGGCTCGCTTGGAACCTCAGCCGAGATGGTACTGAAAAAAGTACCAAGTACTGTACACAGTGGAAAACCCCCAAAAGCGTGCCGTGCCGTACCATGCTGTACTATGCAGTGGTAAAGCGCCAAAAGAGGACCCATGTCACAACCCTCTTGGTTGCCAGCATTAAATTGAAGGCTCTGAAGATAGCATATAGGGCCACCTACTGGTCTGCACGCTCTTACCTAAATACTCTGCTTCATATTCATGCTCCTCCTTATTCCTTGCAGTCAGTCAAATATGATGTCTGGTGTCAAAAAAAAAATTACTTAAAAAAACTCTACACTATGATGTTGGAACATGTTTTTTCTCTGGTCTTTCTTTGCCTAAAAGCAGTTTGGTTCTTCAGATTATGTTCTTTACACTAAGGATATGTTTACACCAGTGCATTTTCATTTTAAAACGCATAACTTTTGCTACAGTTACACCTGTCGTTTACACTACTCCGGGGTTTTCGATGCTTGAAAACAGAGACTTTCGAAAATGCTGCAGACCCCGTTTTAGTTTGAAAACTCCGGGGTTGTGTTTCAGTGTAAACGGACAAAAATGGAGACTTTTGAAACAATGGCGTGGCTCCCCACATTCACTCTGCGTATCCTTGAGGACCGTGTAAACAATGATATCATGCACATTGTTGTACCCATAGATATGAATAGGTAGATGCCCCATTCGACTGGGCCAAGCACGTAGACGCGTCCGCCATCTTTAATGGGCAACTTGACGTCATTCACCATAATAATCAATGACAAATTTAAAAATCGTCCAGTCTCGTGTCACAAGTTCAATGACTCGGGTAGTGATGATTTTCTCCGGCAAATCAGTGATCAGCAGGGTGTACACGTCACATTTTGGTAATGGTATGGCTCGCTTGGAACCTCAGCCGAGATGGTACTGAAAAAAGTACCAAGTACTGTACACAGTGGAAAACCCCCAAAAGCGTGCCGTGCCGTACCATGCTGTACTATGCAGTGGTAAAGCGCCAAAAGAGGACCCATGTCACAACCCTCTTGGTTGCCAGCATTAAATTGAAGGCTCTGAAGATAGCATATAGGGCCACCTACTGGTCTGCACGCTCTTACCTAAATACTCTGCTTCATATTCATGCTCCTCCTTATTCCTTGCAGTCAGTCAAATATGATGTCTGGTGTCAAAAAAAAAATTACTTAAAAAAACTCTACACTATGATGTTGGAACATGTTTTTTCTCTGGTCTTTCTTTGCCTAAAAGCAGTTTGGTTCTTCAGATTATGTTCTTTACACTAAGGATATGTTTACACCAGTGCATTTTCATTTTAAAACGCATAACTTTTGCTACAGTTACACCTGTCGTTTACACTACTCCGGGGTTTTCGATGCTTGAAAACAGAGACTTTCGAAAATGCTGCAGACCCCGTTTTAGTTTGAAAACTCCGGGGTTGTGTTTCAGTGTAAACGGACAAAAATGGAGACTTTTGAAACAATGGCGTGGCTCCCCACATTCACTCTGCGTATCCTTGAGGACCGTGTAAACAATGATATCATGCACATTGTTGTACCCATAGATATGAATAGGTAGATGCCCCATTCGACTGGGCCAAGCACGTAGACGCGTCCGCCATCTTTAATGGGCAACTTGACGTCATTCACCATAATAATCAATGAATATTCGAAGATGCCACAATCCTGCACAGCCGATGGTTGTAAAAATCGCCGGAATTTAAATTCTTAAAGAAATGGGATAACATTTTACAAGTGAGAATGTGTTGGTTTGTGTTTTTAAATGTATTAACTCTATATTACAAGTTTTGAAACATTGATTACTTATGTTACTGTTATGGTGAATGACATCAAGTTGACCCTTCGAATATGGCGGATGTATAGTGGCCCATAGTAACAGTCGCTAATGAGGCATCTACGTATACATATCTATGGTTGTACCTGCATGAATGGTCATGTGATCTGCATTTTCAGTTGTGTAGTGTGGATGGAGAACGTTTCTGAAACGCAATGAAAACGTGTAGACGAGGATCGTTTTCATTTTAAAACGGCATTTTAAAACGAAAATGTACTAGTGTAAACGTAGCCTAAGAAAAAAAAGGTTATTTTAAGAATTGTTTACTTAAAGGTTCTTTGGGAAACCTAAAATGGTTCTTACATGGAATCACGGTGGAAACCTCCTTTTGTAACCTTTATTTTTAAAAGTGTATCGTAAAGTATTTAACAAATATGAGTAGAATAATTTTTGTCTAACTACATCTTAAGCACATTCAGTATCCTAAAAAAAGAATGTCCACACTCCAAAAGGCCATCAAAAAGCAGATATACAGAATCTCATTGATGGTCCTTATAAAATCAGATCATTATCTGTTTTCCGCTCACTTGCTCCTCACAAGTTTCGCCGTGGGAGACTTTGCTCTCCGAACGGTGTTTGAGGGTGCTGTGTAGAATCAGGCCAGGGCTCTATTTACTTTAGATCCCAGGCCTCATCCCTGCGGGGACCCCTAATCAATGCCCGCCTCTCGCCCTCTTCATGATCCCTCTACCGTAGTGACCTGATTTGATCGCTAATTGGGCTATTTGTGTGAAGCTGAGCGAGACTGACGTTCTTTCTTCTTGTCAGTGTGTGTGTTTTATGATGTATTTGGACGTTTACTTATTTATTTGAAGCATGCACCTTCTGGAGTCTGTAAGGTGGTTTGATGGACTGCGTCCCGACGAAGTCTCCCGAGGCCATCCGTGTGCCTGCGAGCATGTGTCAATGTGTGCGAGACGCCACGGCGGTGTCCTGCCCACTGCCGCTCAGCATTCATTACACACCGTCACCCTCTGGGGCGTTTTTATTAACATTCCAATCAGTGCTGTGCCAGATTGCTCGATCTGCCGAAACAAATTGGGAATAGTCTTTGATATAAGGTTGAAAACACTCTGACAAGAGGAGGCACACAAATATGAATTCATGTGCATGGCGCATATTGAGATTTGGTCAATGAGCCAAGCCAGGGCCATTACTCCTCTGTTTGTTATTTAAATGGTTTTTGCACAACACCGGCATCTGGAGTATCGCTTTCACAAGCTAGGAGATCTTGTTCCACAAAAATGGCCAGTGGAAAGCTGCCAGTTCTTCCTGAAGTGATCACTTTTCCAGTTTTCTCTCGTGATCCATTGTTGTCTTTTTTTCCTGCAGTTGACTGATTCTCAGAATGGAGGTGCTTGACAGTCACCGTCGTCTGCAAAATACACTTTATTCTCAGAGGAAGGCAGTGGTGAGATGGAAAGATGAAGTTAAGACAGAGGGTGTCATTCATTCAGGTCTGTCACACTCCCCTCAATCCGCTGACGGCATCACAAGGCTTAGTGCTTGAGATTCTTTGGTCAATAGCTGTACTTGACCTTTTACACCCAAAAAAGTTTGTACGTGTTGGTGCGCTTTCCCACAGCATGTGGCATGTATGAGTATCACTTCTGCCTGACAGGTCTCGGGATCAATCCGAATTCATGTCAGTAATATCTTCTCACAGCTGCTGTCCTTAACCTGGTGCTCAGTTCCTGTCTGAATGACGTTAGTGGTGTCTGAGCTCCACAGGAGATGACCTAGAATGATGGTGATGAAGCATCTTTGGAGAAGTGAATCCAGTGATTTTACACTCTGTTTGTCATTTTAGTGTGCTGTCTCTGAAGGTTATGTGCTATTTCCGTTTTCTTTTAAATTCAACTTTAAATTGTATCAAGCTAAATGGAATAAGTGCTATATAAAAAATACATTTGTAGCCTGATAATCTATTCAGATGCACCCATATTAACGTTTTGACCAGTACGCATAAGCCAATAATTATATTGTTATGGCTGATAACCAATAAATGGTCAATTTTAAAATGTTGCATAAATTAAAAATAAATTAGTAAAAAAAAAAGTCAATTATTTTAAATAAGTATGAAGTAAATTTAGACATCACAGCATTTTGATGTACAGTATGGAAGATTAATATTTACTTTGAGATTTGCTAAAGATTACATTCAACAGTGTTATTACATTTTTTAAAGATTAACTTTAAGTAAACATTATTTATTTATTCCATGTTGGTTGATAACCAATATACAGCATTTTACTTCTCTTAAATCTATGCATTCCACAAAACTTATTCTATCACAAATTCAATTTTACTATTTTTCAAATACGCCTGAAGGTTAATGGTATCTTAAGCTTTAGCATGTCTTAAAGTTCACAGAACAAAATCAAAGCCTCTTTTTCTGCGTGTGTAATATCAACTTCATTATTCAAATGAACAAAACACTAAGGTCAGTAAATATGCTCATTGGCTTATTGCAATGGGGTCCTTCTGCTTTCATGCATTTCTTCTTTTTAAATGTCTGACTATTTTAAGTTATTAACCTTGGGGTAAATGCTAGAACAGAAAATATGATAAAAAGCCTGTATCCTCCACTTCCATTCCCATTAAAACCACCCAAAAAAGAAAAAAAAGGTAGCACTTTAGTATAGGGACCAATTCTCACTATTAACTACAAACCCGATTCCAAAAAAGTTGGGACACTGTACAAATTGTGAGTAAAAAAGGAATGGAATAATTTACAAATCTCATAAACTTATATTTTATGCACAATAGAATATAGATAACATATCAAATGTTGAAAGTGAGACATTTTGAAATGTCATGCCAAATATTGGCTCATTTTGGATTTCATGAGAGCTACACATTTCAAAAAGTTGGGACAGGTAGCAATAAGAGGCCGGAAAAGTTAAATGTACATATAAGGAACAGCTGGAGGACCAATTTGCAACTTATTAGGTCAATTGGCAACATGGTTGGGTATAAAAAGAGCCTCTCAGAGTGGCAGTGTCTCTCAGAAGTCAAGATGGGCAGAGGATCACCAATTCCCCCAATGCTGCGGCGACAAATAGTGGAGCAATATCAGAAAGGAGTTTCTCAGAGAAAAATTGCAAAGAGTTTGAAGTTATCATCATCTACAGTGCATAATATCATCCAAAGATTCAGAGAATCTGGAACAATCTCTGTGCGTAAGGGTCAAGGCCGGAAAACCATACTGGATGCCCGTGATCTTCGGGCCCTTAGACGGCACTGCATCACATACAGGAATGCTACTGTAATGGAAATCACAACATGGAATACTCGGGAATACTTCCAGAAAACATTGTCGGTGAACACAATCCACCGTGCCATTCGCCGTTGCTGGCTAAAACTCTATAGGTCAAAAAAGGTCATATCTAAACATGATCCAGAAGCGCAGGCGTTTTCTCTGGGCCAAGGCTCATTTAAAATGGACTGTGGCAAAGTGGAAAACTGTTCTGTGGTCAGACGAATCAAAATTTGAAGTTCTTTTTGGAAAACTGGGACGCCATGTCATCCGGACTAAAGAGGACAAGGACAACCCAAGTTGTTATCAGTGCTCAGTTCAGAAGCCTGCATGTCTGATGGTATGGGGTTGCATGAGTGCGTGTGGCATGGGCAGCTTACGCATCTGGAAAGGCACCATCAATGCTGAAAGGTATTTCCAAGTTCTAGAACAACATATGCTCCCATCCAGACGTCGTCTCTTTCAGGGAAGACCTTGCATTTTCCAACATGACAATGCCAGACCACATACTGCATTTAATTACAACATCATGGCTGCGTAGAAGAAGGATCTGGGTACTGAAATGGCCAGCCTGCAGTCCAGATCTTTCACCCATAGAAAACATTTGGCGCATCATAAAGAGGAAGATGCGACAAAGAAGACCTAAGACAGTTGAGCAACTAGAAGCCTGTATTAGACAAGAATGGGACAACATTCCTATTCCTAAACTTGAGCAACTTGTCTCCTCAGTCCCCAGACGTTTGCAGACTGTTATAAAAAGAAGAGGGGATGCCACACAGTGGTAAACATGGCCTTGTTCCAACTTTTTTGAGATGTGTTGATGCTGTAGCGTCTGCGTAGAATCATGCATTATCTTTGGGGTGTTTATGGCTTAAGAGACCCTTTTAGCCTTTTGACATTTGCATATAAATTACAGTTCTGGTCAGAGACTTTACGTTTGTATAGGGGTTTTAAATTGCCAAATGGTTCCTCGCCGTCAAGGAGATTCTAACCAGCCCCCACTATCATCTCCCCCATCTGACTTCAAACACTGTCCAAAGAGCTGAAAATGGCCAGGCGATGGGCCTGGCTGGCCAAGTAAACACACACACACACACACACACATAAAGACCGTTACTCTATTATACTCTACAAATATATCTGGTATATTGCATGTGTTGTTTGTACGTTTCCCTATTAGATTAGCTGAGTTACCACTTGTTATTTGTATTAGTTAAAGCCATAAAACACTGATATTCAGGTGTATGTATCTTTTGTTTAATCTATTCCAAATGTTTGTTTCTTGTTATCAATATTATCTGCTTTTCATTCCTCGAACAATGATGTACAGTATGTGATTGTGAAACGCATCATACGATTTGTACTATATTTTGGGTTAAAACTACAGAAATTCCAGACCG
>NW_015505752.1:622217-624764 GCF_001515645.1 Sinocyclocheilus grahami
ATTGTCTCTGTTTGCTGCTCACAATTCGAAGTCAATGAATGTGTGAACCCTTGCTACATTTTGCTAAATTACTGCTAGCACTGCACAAAGAAGGACAGTTTATTGCTTCCGTGGCCAGAAAAATAAACATTCCTTGAATTGATAAATGATTATATTGCCTGCTCGGTGGACGGACAGATCAAATAATTGTAATATTGATTCTGCTACAGTTAATTCGAAGATATAATCTAAATATTTATTATGAATCATAACCAGTTATAATTCGTCATAAATATTTCCCTTTTTAGAGCTAATAAAAACCCTACAATGCCATGAAATTTAAAATCAACTTATTTTTCCCTTAAAATGATAACTTTTCTCAGTTTAAACATTTGATATGTCATCTATGTTGTATTCTGAATAAAATAATTGAAATTTGAAACTTCCACATCATTGCATTCTGTTTTTATTCACAATTTGTACAGTGTCCCAAATTTTTTGGAATCGGGTTTGTAGTTGCTTATTAGCATGCCTATTATTAACATATTGGCTGTTAATTAGTATTTATAAAGCACATATTTTGCATGACCATATTCTATATCCCTAATCCTAACCAATACCTAAACTTAAAGGGATAGTTCATTCAAAAATGAAAATTCTGTCATTAATTACTCACCCTCATGTCTTTCCAAACCTGTAAGACCTTCGTTCATCTTCGGAACACAAATTAAGATATTTTTGATGAAATGTGAGAGCTCTCAGACCCTGCATAGACAGCAACGCAACTGTAATGTTCCCAGGTCCAGAAACGTAGTAAGGACATCGGTAAAACTGTCCATGTGACATCAGTAGCTCAACTTCAGTTTTGCGAAGCTGCGAGAATACTTTTTGAACGCAAAGAAAGCAAAAATAACAATTTATCCAACAAGTCTTCTCCCCCGAGTTACGTCTTCCGCCATTTTAGAGAGTATCACAATGCATATGCACACTTTCCCTTAAGCGTAAACAACGCTGATTACGCAGATTACATTCATGCGTGCGCATTCTCCCCCGAACGTAAACAACGCTTATTACATCGATTATGCTCTTGGGTACTCTCCAAAATGGCGGAAGACGTAATTCGGGGGAGAAGAATTGTTAAATAAATTGTTATTTTTGTTTTCTTTGCACTCAAAAAGTATTCTCGTAGCTTCACAAAACAGAAGTTGAGCCACTGATGTCACATGGACTGTTTTACTGATGTCCTTACTGCGTTTCTGGACCTGGGAACATTACAGTTGCGTTGCTGTCTATGCAGGGTCTGAGAGCTCTCACATTTCATCAAAAATATCTTAATTTGTGTTCCGAAGATGAACGAAGGTCTTACAGCTTTGGAACGTCATGAGGGTGAGTAATTAATGACAGAATTTTCATTTTGGGGTGAACTAGCCCTTTAACAACTACCTTAATAACTTTTAATAACCAGCAAATTAGGAGTTTATTGAGGCAAGTCAGGGTTAATGGTTTGTTAATAGCGATAATTGGATCTTAAAATAAAGTGTGACCAAAAAAAAAGCTCACCGTGATCTGTAAATCTTTTTTGCTTTTTCTCATTCAGTGTGAAGGTGAGGAAGGTATGTATTGCAAATAAATAAATAAATACAAAAGTATCATTTTTTTTTATAAAAAAAGCCTCATACAGTGTATCTCTTTCTTCAGAGAAGTTCTTAGCTAGAAACCATGAACATGATGAAGTGAGGCTGGCTTTTTCATCATGCATCAAGCTTCAGTGTTATTCAAATGCTTAAGCTGGTAAGTAATTCAGAGAAGGTGATGTACTTCATATTTCCTCAGCTTTGGGATTTATGTAATTTTCCCAACACCAAATGGTGATTGATAGACAGATAATGATGTAATTATCTTAGCGAGACTTGGTGCTCTCCCATTAAAGAGGATAATGTTGCTGTTGTCCTTCTGGAATTCAGTTGCTAATTTTACCCTTTAAAACTATTACAAAACGACAGCCGGCATCCTAGAATGAAGGGATCGTTTAAGGTGCACAGTCTGATGGCGTGATACAAAGGTTAAACTCTTCTTTTCTGAGCCAGTTTGTAAAAGTTGAATGTGCATACTTGCTCAGAGCTTTTGAAGGATCGCATTCACACTTTGTTTTATGAAAGGACTAAAAGGTCACATGGCTTAATAGAGAAACCAATTACTTCAGCTCCACTTGATAATGAGAATGTTGATAAGCTGAGTCCTCACATTCATGTATCAGATTTCCTCACAGCATTTATTATTTATTATTTAGAATTTAAGGTCTATTAGAAACAATCATTAGTTGATTAGCAAGAATCTGTATAGCATCTCACGATTTGCATTTGCTGCTATCAAGGTTATATAAAACAGTAAGCTTGAAATGGTAGGATCTGCAGAACTGCATTTGCAGTCTTGTTTAGACCAATGTGGTATTTCATAGCCTTCTTAAAGCTAGAATACACTACACAACTTTAGCACAGATTTTTTTAAATTATATATATATATATATATATATATATATATATATATATATATATATATATATATATA
>NW_015505752.1:634311-635924 GCF_001515645.1 Sinocyclocheilus grahami
TCTTCTCCCCCGAGTTACGTCTTCCGCCATTTTAGAGAGTATCACAATGCATATGCACACTTTCCCTTAAGCGTAAACAACGCTGATTACGCAGATTACATTCATGCGTGCGCATTCTCCCCCGAACGTAAACAACGCTTATTACATCGATTATGCTCTTGGGTACTCTCCAAAATGGCGGAAGACGTAATTCGGGGGAGAAGAATTGTTAAATAAATTGTTATTTTTGTTTTCTTTGCACTCAAAAAGTATTCTCGTAGCTTCACAAAACAGAAGTTGAGCCACTGATGTCACATGGACTGTTTTACTGATGTCCTTACTGCGTTTCTGGACCTGGGAACATTACAGTTGCGTTGCTGTCTATGCAGGGTCTGAGAGCTCTCACATTTCATCAAAAATATCTTAATTTGTGTTCCGAAGATGAACGAAGGTCTTACAGCTTTGGAACGTCATGAGGGTGAGTAATTAATGACAGAATTTTCATTTTGGGGTGAACTAGCCCTTTAACAACTACCTTAATAACTTTTAATAACCAGCAAATTAGGAGTTTATTGAGGCAAGTCAGGGTTAATGGTTTGTTAATAGCGATAATTGGATCTTAAAATAAAGTGTGACCAAAAAAAAAGCTCACCGTGATCTGTAAATCTTTTTTGCTTTTTCTCATTCAGTGTGAAGGTGAGGAAGGTATGTATTGCAAATAAATAAATAAATACAAAAGTATCATTTTTTTTTATAAAAAAAGCCTCATACAGTGTATCTCTTTCTTCAGAGAAGTTCTTAGCTAGAAACCATGAACATGATGAAGTGAGGCTGGCTTTTTCATCATGCATCAAGCTTCAGTGTTATTCAAATGCTTAAGCTGGTAAGTAATTCAGAGAAGGTGATGTACTTCATATTTCCTCAGCTTTGGGATTTATGTAATTTTCCCAACACCAAATGGTGATTGATAGACAGATAATGATGTAATTATCTTAGCGAGACTTGGTGCTCTCCCATTAAAGAGGATAATGTTGCTGTTGTCCTTCTGGAATTCAGTTGCTAATTTTACCCTTTAAAACTATTACAAAACGACAGCCGGCATCCTAGAATGAAGGGATCGTTTAAGGTGCACAGTCTGATGGCGTGATACAAAGGTTAAACTCTTCTTTTCTGAGCCAGTTTGTAAAAGTTGAATGTGCATACTTGCTCAGAGCTTTTGAAGGATCGCATTCACACTTTGTTTTATGAAAGGACTAAAAGGTCACATGGCTTAATAGAGAAACCAATTACTTCAGCTCCACTTGATAATGAGAATGTTGATAAGCTGAGTCCTCACATTCATGTATCAGATTTCCTCACAGCATTTATTATTTATTATTTAGAATTTAAGGTCTATTAGAAACAATCATTAGTTGATTAGCAAGAATCTGTATAGCATCTCACGATTTGCATTTGCTGCTATCAAGGTTATATAAAACAGTAAGCTTGAAATGGTAGGATCTGCAGAACTGCATTTGCAGTCTTGTTTAGACCAATGTGGTATTTCATAGCCTTCTTAAAGCTAGAATACACTACACAACTTTAGCACAGATTTTTTTAAATTATATATATATATATATATATATATATATATA
>NW_015505752.1:636010-650943 GCF_001515645.1 Sinocyclocheilus grahami
ATATATATATATATATATATATATATATATATATATATATATATATATATATATAATTTTATTTTTTTTAGATGATTTTAGAACACATTGTTTTCAGTTGTAATGCGTCTCCTATGTTAGGCGCATGTTTCTGCACGAGTTTGATGTTAAAGTCAGATAATCCTACTTTTTTTGATGATGCTCAGTTTTTTTCCCCAGTAACCATTTACACAGTCAACAAGTTGTCTAGTTTATTCAAGCCTTTAAATGCTTACACACTTATGTTTGCTTGACTAATCTTAAGGGACATTCACACAGGGATTTGCAGTGGCAAAACAACTAGAAGTCATTAATTTTCAATGAGAGTAATTTCTGGCGACATGCCACATCACATATCGAAAATGGCTCAATCGTATGCGTTCCAAGTAAGTTTGATTTCCTTAACAGATATTCTCCTTTCATCTGGCTCTTAATGATTGAAATATGGTTTTCCCAAAATTGCTTAAAAGTACAAAATGTACCACATAGAAAAAGGCATTTAAAATATGTAGAATATGTTATATTTTTAAAATGATGTCTTATATATGTCCACAATCCTGCTGCAGGATCTTCGTGGACTCCCAGGGGTCCCAAGACTGATGACTTGATCCATAATTCATGGAGGTCCGAGCTTTAAAGCCTTTACTATGTGTTTGCCCTTGTGAATGTTTAGTTCTTGCTCAGTATCCATAGTTTAACTGTAGTTATTGTTAGATTTTGCAGCGTTTAAAGTACCCAAGGCTTGTATAAACATTGTTTAGTGTTAAGTGTTGAAAATTTGGCATATTGAATATTTTAAATTCAGTATTGTTGAGTGAAGGTTACGTTTACACATGGCGGAGTAGAGCTTAGGGCATAGAAAATATTAGATCAGTATAAAACAATAGAAGTCTCCTCTGCTTATATACTGTACGTGTCTGAGTCATCTTAGCGCTAGCCTGTGTCATGTTCCTTGTCACAATTAGTGACAATAATGTGTCTGTAGTAAACAATTCTACAATTCACTCTCTGATCCTTGTTTGCTGTGAAAATCTTATGATTGTATAAATAAATGGGTTATCAAATCCACACCATGACAAAACAGTTACAATGCAATATGTCAGTTTCTATAAATGGCTCACAGGTCTCCTCACTAGCAAAGCTTTAAGTAGTGCCATGTTTGTTTCAGTGGATACATCCTTCAACTAGAGTACACTTGCTTTATATATGGTAGCTTTGCAAAGGGAAAGTTTGTTTGAGGGCCACTTACTGTAGTTTGGCTTGAAGTTGGACAACATTTTTATGACCACACAAGCAGGCTATTTCTAAGTATACTCTTGTTTTCGAAATATGAATAAATTGTCTCTAGTACCTGATAAATATAACTTAAATGTCATATTTTATATCATGTACTGTACTTCTGGGGCATCATACGTTAGCTGAGCTTTCTGCCACAGATCTGTGCACAAGATTGTAATTTGGGCACAGAAAAGAGCATTTCACATATTTGTGAACTCTTTTGTGGAGAGGTATTTTGTTAAATTGGTTTTCATTTGTTCAAAATACATTCTTTTTGAGACAAACAAAACAATCCTGCTTGTGCAGACGTGTGGCACAAATATAACCACTAAAAAGCTGCCATTGAGATGAATGAGAAGCTTAATGGACAGCTCTCTCCAGGTGTTATAGACCTCCCCGGGTTAAACCACTGCAATGTGTGGCTCAAGATAATCAGAGAATCCTCAGGCAGTAAATTATCTGATTGCTGAAACATTATAAATTGCTGAATTATGTTTGACAATGGGAGCACAATTCATCTAATAGATTCAAATTTGAGTTTTTCAATAAGAGTAATTATGCCATTTATGTCTTTTTACCTTTGCTATTTAAACAATCAGCAGTCACATATACACAAGATGAAATGTCACAGACTGAATCAGTGTCTAAACATAGAGACATCTGGAACACAAAATAGTGGGATATAACAACACCATCAAAAAAAAGAACTGTTAGATGATCCCATCTTTCTGTCGTAAGAGACAGTGTGACCAGTCATTACTGGTGTCATTCAGCACTTGATGATGTGTACCTGTAAGCATCAATGATGTACTACAGATCCGTTGTTACCATGGTTACCACAATGGAAGTGCCTTCCCAGTTATATTTGGTGCTGGTGTAATATCTTATAGACTCAGAAGCAATCAGCAGTTTTTTTTCACTGTGTACCAAACCTTATGTACACTGAGAATACTTCTTGGTGCATGCACAGTCTCTGTGTATTTTTCTCCAATTCGGATTCTGCAGATATATATGAAAAGTCAGTGCAGAATATGAGTTGCCTAGGTAAAAATCGTGGGCTGCATCCAGAATCGCATACTCTCTGGGCAGGTATTTCTTTTAAATAAGGAATTACTTCACGATCGTAAAAAAAAATAATGTTTAATATAGTACGATTGTGTTACCGCATGAAGTTATACTGTAGCCACAGTGCAATTTGAGTTTTTAAGATCATAATTTGAGTACATTTTGGTAAAAGGAAAATGAGAGAATTTTTTTAATTTTTACCTGAACCAAATGTTCATTTTGTATGACCACATCACCCTGTTTGTGTTTGTCTGCTGTCCCTTCATTGCAAAAGATTGAACAGCTCTTTAAGGTGTATAGTGTAATTCATCCCTTTTACACAGCCTTAAAAATACTTTTTTGAGGGCTGGTCTGTGTTTTTTTTATGGAATAACACCTCTTCTGCTTCATCGTTTGGTTGTAGTCTATCTTTTCATCACAGTCAGCCGAGTATGTAAAGATTAAGTACGTTTTTTTTTTTTTTGTGGTGGTCTGCACATTGATGGAATCTAATGTGCATTAAACATGTTCCAAAGGAAGCCATTCAGAAGGAACCTATTGTTTAACAATCAGACATATCTAGAGTGGCCATATGTGCCATTTATACGGGACACGTCCTGGTCAGGATTTTTATATTGCCTAAAACATCCAAAATAGTTTGACCAATAACATGCAGGTATTGTACATAATCAACCAATTGTGGCACGTGAGAAGGTGAGAACGATCAAAGCGATGCAAATACGTGCACGTGTTTGTTTGTTCGTTCGTTCAACTTGAAGCAGCGCACCGATCGTTGTATGACACCAAAGTACCGCAAGAGCGATTTGAAAGCATAAGGAGCCGTCTGCTCTTCTCTCTATAGCTCTCGTGAAATGTCAAACAACGATCGATCTGCATAGTGCAAACAGCCAAAACCTGGATATTTTAGGCAATATAGCAATCCTGGCAAGGGTGTGTCCCATAAAAATGGCCCGTATGGTCACCCTAGACATATCAGTGACTGTATGCTTTCACTTGTCCATACAACAGTGTTACCAGAGACTTTGAGGGAGGCACAAATGTCGTTTTTGAAGACAGAAGAGAATGTACTGACATGCTGATAGGAAATATCTAGCCAGGGGACAAATGTGTTGGCTGTTGATGCATTAATTGGGAAGGCGGCTGTGCTGCTCACAGCTCCTGCTGGGAGCTCTGCCTCTCCTCAGACTTATTCAAAACACATCCAGACAAGCACCCGCACATTGTGCGGAAACCAACACGAGGAATCTGGCGGCTTTTTCACATTGTTGGCCAGTGTTGTCTGGGCAGCAAAACAGATGAGTGTAGTAATTGTTTTCTCTTATTCGCAGTTGACAGGGAGCAGTTTCAAAATACTAGTCCTTTTTGAGAAATGGGGATCTGACAAGGGTGATGAAAAGTGTGGATCTGTCAGTCTACTCCAGATCTAATTATACACACCGCATGCAACGCATTAAAGCTGGTCTCTGACCAGTGAAGAAAAGGACAACCACAGCTAGGAGCCTTTAGTGTGACGTACAGGCTAAAACTCAGCAGGTTAAGCATTCTGACTGATCCAGCAAACAAAAAAAGAAAATATCTATCGTTCTGGTTTGTGTTGAGAGTTCTCGTAACTGTCCTTTACTCTGACAGATGAGTGCTTTCAGCCTGCTTTATTCAGTAAACTTCTGACTGAGATAGAAGAATAAGCATATACAACTGAATAGAAGGGCTCTTGGGCTCCACGCAGGGGCCTGCGTCTGCCAAATGCTTTTCGGTAATGTAATGACTTCAGTTCATTCACAGTGAGTGAGCACCTTTGTGTAAAGGTAGAATATATGATGAGACTGATGTGTTAGAAGGAAATGCAAGTTGATGCACTGACAGGCCTGGGATTGAATCTGAAAAGCGGTGCATGTTTAACGTGATGCTGAATGATTGAATTTCTCACATACTGTAGTAGAAAATATTCTCAAGAAGGAACACCACAAAAAACTGTGCATAACAACTGTGAGAAAAAGTCATGCAAATTGTCATTTAAAAGTCACAATTGTCAAAAATAGTAACAATTGATATATAGAAAGTTGCAATTATGAGTAAAACGCAATTGTGAGATGCAAATTTTAATTATGAGAATAATGTTTGCAGTAACAGCTGAGAGATATAATGTTGCAACTGTTAGATGCTGTCAGGAGTATGATAAATAATTAAGCAATTATCAAAAATAGTGAAAATAGTAATAGCAATTACCTGTTATGTTTTTTTTTTTCAATGGTTCATAGTTCTTAAGAATTATTCAGTTTTTCACATAGTGTGGCATAAGACGGAATGCCACAAATGCGTGCTTCCTCAAACAATTGTTTTATTGCATAAAATAATTTTACATTATAATTATGAGAAAGTAAGCCACATTGTGGTACATAAATTTGCAATTGTGAGATATGAACTCACAATAATTAGAAAAGTCCAGTTATGAGGTACAAAATCACATTTACGAGAAATAATGTGGCAATTTAAAAAAAAGTCACAATTGTGTTATATAAAATAAAAAGTTACAAATATAAAATACAAAGCTGCAATTGTTAGAACAAATACCTTTCTATTTTCCAAATGGCTCATAATTCTTAGGAAGATTGACTTTCTCACATAGTGTGGCTACCTCAAGAAGGAACACCACAAAAGTGTGCTTCCTCAAACAATAGTATTATTGAATACACTAATTTTACATAACAGCAGGCAAATTCTAACACCAAAAGCCTAAAAGGGGATTAAAAGCACCACAAACAAATTCAATAATATATCGACTGCCCTTTAGGCACATTGATTGTTCATTAGAAGTCACAAC
The DNA here is from genome assembly GCF_001515645.1 of Sinocyclocheilus grahami. Classification (NCBI taxonomy): domain Eukaryota; kingdom Metazoa; phylum Chordata; class Actinopteri; order Cypriniformes; family Cyprinidae; genus Sinocyclocheilus; species Sinocyclocheilus grahami. The sequence continues at coordinate 641,193 of NW_015505752.1, forward strand.
GTTATCATAATTTATATGATGCCAACAAATTAGTTTTTTAGACTATTGCATAACCCCCTCAGACTTTATATCCTTAAAGGTTACAATAATCAGACTCTGTAGGATAGCTTTGCTTTTGCAAGAAAAGCCTTTCAGGAACAAAATGCTTTTAACATATTGCTTTGAGTCCTAGGAGACGAGAGGAACAAAGAAAAAATTTAAATTAGACAAAGACAAATAGTCATGTCCATGTGGTAGACTTTGGATTTGCCAACAATATCTGAGAAAGATGAGAGTGTCAAGCCTCTCTCCAACTAACCCACAGTGCCCTAGATGCAAAACAAAGCAAAATAAAACAATAATAGACCAGTGTCTTTTGAAATGTGCATTGCCACTTCAGTTTGGCTGCAGCTGGGTCACATTTCTCTTCCTTATTATATGTGTGACTCTAGTTCTTATACACACACACACACACACACACACACAGGTTTGTTTTTGTGAAAAGTGGGGACTCTCCATAGGCGTAATGGTTTTTCTACTGTACAGACCGTATATTCTATTGCCCTACATCAACCCTACCCCTAAACCTACCCCTTACAGGAAACTTTGTGCTATTTCAGATTTTCAATACACTCCATCCTGTGAGATTTATAAGCGTTTTAAAAAGTGGGGACATGGGGTAATGTCCTGAAAAGTCACCTTCTCCTTGTAATACCTATGTCATACCTTTGTCATTATACAAATGTATGTCCTCATTTTCCACAAAAACGCGCACACACACACACACACACAGCTGTACTTACTCAGTGCAACTTATAACATCCAAGTGAAAGATATAAGACCAACATGCCAGAGAGAGAGAGAGAAAAAAACAACAACAGAATCACTGAATTGGAAAAAGGTCCATCCCCCTCCTAAAACTGACTTGTAAATTCAATCAGGTGCAGCTAATCACCTTTTCAGTGGCACACAAAGCCATTTGACTTTCAACTAGTGGCGTTCCGTCCATATAAACTGTGAATGCTCCGCATACCCAGGCCATTTGAGAGAATAAGTTCATGGGATAATTCATATAAACATGATTATAAGTTGATCCCTTGTCATTTGAAATGTAACTTAAAGTTTAAAGAGTTAGAAATAAGTACGTACAATTATTTATTTGCCAAATGGCAGTCATTTTCTTAAATCTACCAGTTGCTGTTCCTTCCGGGCGAGCGGATTCTCCGCAGCTTTCTCTGTATTTTGCATGGTCTGTTATTGGTGTAGTGTCACTCGGGTGGGAGTTTTAACTCCTATTCACTGGGAATAAAATAATCATCAGAGAAGACCCCCCCCCCCATCTCCCCACCCTCTGATTACGTATCATAACGTAACTACGTGTAAACATTATTTGGCGGTTTTTACTTGGAAAACCAGCTATGTTTTTCGGGTGGGAGTTTTAACTCCTATTCACTGTAAATAAAAAAATAATTTAGCTGATGCAGAGAGACATATAGACCGGGGGAATCCCCCCCCCCATCTCCCCACCCTCTGATTACGTATCATAACGTAACTACGTGTAAACATTATTTGGCGGTTTTTACTTGGAAAACCAGCTATGTTTTTCTAGCATTCGAATAACTATAGATAAACCTGAAACGATAGAAGGATTGGAGATTAAATTCATTTACAAATAAGGTAGGAAATGTGCATACATTTAAATCGACACCTGCCACGGTGTTTCTTATTTGTCATCTGTGATCCCTTTTGAGTGTCCTAAAAACCGATGGGGTGGGGTGGGGGGGGGGGCCTTTCAATCCCTTTTGAGTGTCCTAAAAACCGATGGGGTGGGGTGGGGGGGGGGGTCTTATCACTCAGCATACCCGGTTAAAAAAGTCACCGCTCGCCACTGCTTTCAACTGTGATCATCTGTGGTCATTTCGATTAGCACAGCATGAAAATAGCTTTCCTAGAGCATTTCAGTCCTTGGTAGTGCAACTGAAACAAACAATCAACTATGGGTGGCAAGGCACTGTCAAAAAAAGTTTTGAAGAAAGTAAAGAAAGTTGTGAACAGGCACAAGTCAGAAGATGGATACAAAAAAAATTCAAAGGCAAAAAAAATTCAATGCCTAGAAGCACAGTGAAATCTATTACTAAAAAGTAAAAAGTATTTAGTGCAACACAGATCCTCTTTGGATCAGGACGCCGCTAAACCTGGATGAAAGAGCCAGGAGGAAACTGGTCAGAGTTGTAGAAATTTATGACAAAGAGTGGTCATTGTGTGCATGTGACAACAATATCACAAATTCTCCACAAATGTGGCTTGTATGGGAGGGTTGCAAGAAAAAAGTCACTTGCAGTCACGACTGAGCTTTGCCAAAACACACTTTGAAGATACTGAGGCGGATGAGACTAAAATTGAATTATTTGGCCTCAACACCAAACGATATGTCTGGCGAAAATCCAAAACAGCTCACCATTACTGGTGGTAATATGCTGTTATGGAGGTGTTTCTCTGCAGAAGGGACTGGAGCACTTGTCAGGATAGAAGGAAAAATGGATGGGGGCAAAATACTGTCAAATTCTTGAGGAAAATCTGCTGCCCTCTGCCAGAAAGTTGTCAGTGGGAAGAAGGTTTACCTTCCAACATGACAATGACCCAAAACACACAACAAAACTGAGCACACAGTGGTTGAAGGAGAAAAAGGTGAATGTCCTTGCATGGCCCAGTCAGAGCCCAGACTTAAACCCCATGAAAATCTGTGGAATGACTTGAAGACTGTAGTCCACAAACGGTCACCATCAAATTCAACTGAACTTGAGCGGTTCGGCAAAGAGTGGGCAAATATTGCAACGTTAGTAGAGGCATATCCCAATAGACTAAAGGCTGTAATTAAAGCAAAAGGTGGTTCAACAAAATACTGACAGAATGGGGTGATCCTTTTTCAATGTATAAATACATTGTACAGACAAAAATGTTATCTTCTTTTATGTTTTGTAAAAAAGAAAGAAAGTGATACAGGTTTGAGCCAACATGAGGCAAATGATGGCAGAATTTAAATTTTAGGCAAGGAACTATTCCTATTTCCCAATTCCGTGAGGTTTCTGTCCCTCGATTTAAAGTCATGTAACCAAAACTTAGAAGATCCGAAAAGGTCAGAAAGGGGCTTTAATCTTTTTAATTTTTAATCTAACCCTTGTGAGGAGATATGATCACTTCATATGATAAAGAGATTTAATTTAGGCTTTTGTTTACATCTAAATAATGACCAACACACTTAATCTAGCTCATTACATCTTGTAAACACAGAAGCTTAAACTTGTGTGTGTGTGTGTGTGTGTGTGTGGTGCATGAGAACCAGTGAGGTCTGTTCTAGCATGTGACACACACGCTTCTGATAAAGTGAATTAATCTCTTTACAAGACTTGGATTCAACTGCTTGGTTCATATAGATTCATTTTATGACTTTTTTTGGATTTGGTTACCTGAACTTGGAGGGACAGAAATTCAACCACAAATGATGATAGAATTTTCATTTTTGGGTGAACTATCCCTTTAACACCTGTAAATAGTAGCATACTGTAAGTGTTATTTTACAGCATTTATCATTTTCATGGACAAAATAAAAATAAAACTATAAAGCAGCAGCTGCATGCTTTTAATGTTTAAGCTTCCACTAATCTGTAACAGCAGGTCTAATTCATTGGCTTTATGGGAGTTCATGCCAAAGTCATGGAAGGCCTGAATAAGCATGTAACACGTGTGCACATCACTTTAATTTTAAATTTAACTGATGATGATAAGGGCAGCTGTAAATTTATAAAATCTGGTTTTAAGATCAGACTGGCTGGGGAGACGAAAGAGTAGGGCTGGCATGCTCGACGCGACATGACTTCTTTATCTGCTCTTCAAATGATTGGAGTGGAGGGTAGCCCATTACGTTGGCGGAGCTCTGAGTTGAGGTTGATGCTAATCACAGCAGCTGTGATCTTTTCGCTCAGTCCAGGACCATAAGGCTCTGAATGTGATACAATCTTTCCTTACCCCACCTTTTCTCTTTTAATGTTCGGAGAGCATATAGAACAGCAAAGGTGTATTAACCTAGAGCTGAATGCAGTAACAGATATGACTGCTGATAAGATGTTTAGGAGCTGTTTGTGGAAACTGCACTGCACCAGGCACAAGTCTTGTGGGCAGTGAGCACACTTCCCACTGTGAGGCTGATTATGCCACCCAGGCCCTTCACAATAAACAGATGGCTATGGCAATCATGATCACTTTATTTATTTATTTTGCCTTCTAGCAACTGGTTAAGAGTTGGGAAATATTTAATCCTTATTAATGTGTTAGCATAACATCCAACTAAATATTTGTTAAAGTTTTATGCATTTTAAAGCCGTATTACTTTTTAATGTAGTGGAACACAAAAGCAGAAATGTCCACACTGCTCTTTTTTATACAATGAAATAAAATAGTGACAAATACTTTCTGTGGAAGCCTGTTTCCGCCATTGGATAAAAAAATAAAAAAGGTAACCGCAATTGTTTATCTCACAATTCTGAATTTTTTTTCTCTGAATTCTGAGTTTATAGCTTGCTATTGTTTTTACTTTTTTATTTTTAATTCAAACAAAAATTAAATTAAAAATTAAAAAAGGTCATTGTGACATTTTATCCCACAATTCACAGGATTCCCAGGAACTGTGAGTTAACATTTATATATCTCACAATTCTGATGTTCAGAATTCAGAGGAAAAATTATTACTTTATATTTTTGTATGTATGTATCCATCCATCCATCTATTTCTCTATCTATACATTCTCTGGAAGAAATAAGCTTCCATAAATGTCACTCCTAAAAGCAACATTAAAAACCCATACTTTTTAAAAATGTTATTTATTTATTTAACATTATTTGTGTATTTATTTCAAACCCTATAGATTGAAGCATTTCTTAACTTGTATTTGTAAAAGTTTTTTTAAGCATTTTTTTTCTCACAATGTCTCTCTGGCATATTGCAATGTTAACTATTCGGGAATCTAATAAATAATAAATATTTATTCAATAGGGGAAATAGTAAATTCATGTGCATATTTTTTTCAGAATCAAGAATGCAGCAACAATGACTCATACGGCTCCACCCAATTATTATGTATATTGGTTATTGGTCAGAACATGAATATACATTGGCAGAAGCACTCTGTGTGTGGGGTTGTGTGCTGATAATTACAGATTTATGTTTTCCACAGTGGAGGTTGTAATTATTCAAGGTGAGAAATTTGAATGAAGCCATGGCAACAAGCCAAATCTTTTTTCCCCCCTCTAATATTCTCAATTCCTAACCTAAATCCTAAATTAATAGCTAATTAGAAATAAGAAAGTAATACAAACAAAAAGGTAGTATGTTTAATTTATTACAATGACAAGTACAACGAATACAGAATTTATATTTTATGAATTGATCTTGTGCATTCATACATTTGCTGGTACAGCACATTCATAAACTTGCACTCACGGCTGAATTTATTTACTAAAGATGAATATTGTTATTAATAAGCCTCACATATATATATATATATATATATATATATAGTCAAACACTGATCGGTCTGCACATAATTTGATGCTATTATAGTTGTTGTTAACATATTTATATATATTATATATTATTCACATATTCACATATATATATATATATATATATATATATATATATATATATATATATATATATATATATATATATATATATATATATACTGTATATTAAGTGTATTTGTTGTCATATTGTTTTAATTGTTGTATTCATAGACACATTGACTTTTTTTAGTTAATTTATTTACATTTTTGTGTTACAAAATAAAGTTGGCAGTCACAGTCACAAAGCACTGCTGAAGTATCCCAAAGGTGCCACCGTTTCCTTCAACTGACAGTAAACAGGAACTGATGGCTGAAAAATAGATGAACCAGAATTTAGATGGGTTGTCATTCGTCTAATGTCAGTTTCGAAAATAGGTATTTCAGAAGTCAGTAGATCTTATGCAAAACACATGAAGAGCTGAGCAAGAAAAGGTCATTCAGGGAAGAACTGGGGGAATCATATGACATTTGTGACTTTGAGTGTGTTATATTTTTTGTTGTTAAGAGGGTTTTTGCTGAGAGCCCCTGTAGCAAATAATCTTTCTGTGATTGATCCTCTGCACTTTTGCTAACATCCTGCTGCCTTTTACAAATAACTGTGCAGTGTGTGTGTGTGTGTGTGTGTGTGTGTGTGAGTGATAGAGAGAGAGCGAGAGAGAGAGAACACATGCAGTATTTAAGTCCGTGTCATTATGTGAGGTGAGCTTTGTATCTGACCAACACAAATCTTTAGAACATGGAACAACAAGACATCTCACACTGGGGACCAACCTCACACTGTGCTTTAAAGTAATTGTTTCTTCTGTTGTAAAGCATCTTTGTGTGTGTTTGTTTGTGTGTTAATGAACTCCTGCTGCACTGCTCAAACTCTTTTCCCGTGTTCCTTCTGTGATAACGAAGGAACACAGAAGCATTCAATAGCGAGACGCTGGTCTGACACACACGCACATGACGGTGAGGAGCCCAGGAGTAAGTGTGGTATCTGAGGTCATTCTACAGCACATCCCTGCATCTGTCCACACACACCACGGCAGCTGCAGCAGCAGAGGTCCAGACAGCCCTGCAGAGCGCTGTTCACCCCACCAGACCACACTCCTGCACATGCACAATTAATGCCACAAAAAAAAAAGGATTCTTGGAAGCCTATGTTGTGCTGTTCACTCGGATTGTAGTGTGCAAGGGCACTATAATATCATTTCACAGCTTAGTTTTGACCTGGGTTAATGTCAGAGCGTAATCGTAAAATGTCAGTGATTAATTGGCTCGGTTGGAGAGACATTTTTTGGAATGATGTTCTTCATTATATGTTTGCATATATAAGATAATACAATAAAAACAATAGCAAGCTATTAAATAAAATATTAAAGGGATAATTCACCCCAAAATGAAAATTCTTTCATTAATTACTCACCCTCATGTTTTTCCAAACCCGTAAAACCTTCGTTCATCTTTGGAACATAAATTAATATATTTTTGATGAAATCCAAGAGCTTTCAGACCCTCCATAGACAGGAACGCAACTGAAATGTTTAATGGCCCAGAAAGGTAATAAGGTCATCGTTAAAATAGTCCATGTGACATCAGTGGTTCAACCGTAATGCAATGAAGCAACGAGAATACTTTTTGTACGCAAAGAAAACAAAAATAACGCTATATTCAACGATTTCTAATGTCAGTCTCCGCTGCCATTTAAAAAAAAAATTAATATAACTCTGTCTCTTTAAATACAGAAGTTATAAAAAAATAAATATTTACCATAGAAGAGGTCTATTCAAGTCATTGTTTCTGTGAATTTATGAATAAAACATTTCATACATTTCAAAATAAATAAAAGTGTCTCTTTGAATACAAAAATTAACTGTTTATCATAAAAGAGATTTTTGTGTTTTGTTTTAATTAATAATTTTTTAAAAGAGTATCACGAAATTCAACCTGCTACCAAAACTGACCATGCATTACAGGTTAATCAAAAAGAGGAAATTAAATTAAACATTAACATAAAAGTAATTGTTTCTGTGAATTGCTGAATACATTTATAGATTTATTATTAATAGATTGACCCTGCTACTGTACATCAGTTTGTAATCAGTATACATTATTTGAAATATATGGCATTTTTTATTGTGGTAGAATGTATGTAGTTCAAATCACAGAGAACTGAGCCCACGAGGATAGCAGCATTAGATAACACGGATGAGATGAGGGATTGTGGGATTGAAAGGCCGCTTACAGAGAGTAATGGCAGCGGGGAAAGCTATCATGAATCTGATGGGCGGACAGCCTGTTCCTACTTGTGTCCCTCCCTCCCTTAAAGTGGACTGATCTAACTCTGTCTGTTTGGTTTCTCCCCTGCATTTGTCATGGTGTTGATGACCTGACAGGCCAACCTGGCCACCCCGAGATGAAACTGCAGCAGCCTACTTCCCTGCTCCCAACAGACAACAGGAAGGAAATTAAAGAAAGAGGGTGCTTCCTTTTCTCCTGTATATTTTATACCATTTATTTTGGTTGCCTGCCCATCCTTCTCTCCCTCTCTTTTTCTCTCACGTGTACAAACACACTTTGTAAGAGGAGACTCAGAACGGATTGAATAATTCCCTTTGTAAAATCCAAAGGTTTTTCTTCTACAAAGGTTGAAGAAAATTCCTTCCAAAACATTTCCCAGGAGCACTAAAACATTCAATAAAGGAATATTTTTTTTTCTCTGCAGTAGTCATATTTTTGTCCCAGAGGACTATATGGTAGCTGTGAGAGGACAAAACAAAGCAGCAAATTAGATAATTAATAAAAGGTACATTAAAACAGTTGATGTCCTACATTTGGAATTCAGCAAATTTTGCTTTTTTTGGAGCACGAGGTGCTTTTTCACAAATTCAGAATCCCATAAAATGTTTGATTTTGACTTCATGATTTACAACATTGGAGAAAAAAAAACGTTTTTTACCTCTCACCAAACCTTAACTTTATTTATTTGTTTTCTTCCATCTTTGCTGCTGGCTGCATCTCAATAGGCTATTTCTTAATTAAGTTGGCTTGAGAAAGCCAACTTACTGATCTACTATTTAAACGTATTATTCTTCTTCTTCTGAGCCAAATTTAGACACCTATCTCCTCCTAGAGCTTTCAAGCTAGAACCCAGACCTTCAGACTGGTCTAACTCGCTATATCTTTTCTAACTGATCCGGCTTATGGTTTTCATAAACCAGACTACTATCAAAACCACCTAAAATCCCATAGTCTTTCATTGAGGGGGTGAAAACTTTTATACAATAAGACTTATGGTGTCTTTAAGCTGTCTATTGCTATAACACAGCTTAACAACTCCCTACTGAAAAAAAAACACCTAAAAGCTGATTGGCTGGTTTCCCAAGCTGATTTTAAAGTGATTTTGGCCACTTTTTTAGCAGGTCAGGCTGGTCTTAGTTGGTTTTTAGCTGTTTTTATACTGAATCAACTGGTTTTAGCTGGATTAGCATAGAAACATGTTAACAACATGCTAGTAACTTGCTAATCATGCTAGAAAAATGATAACAAAATGATAGTAACTTGCTGATCATGCTAACAACATGCTAGTGTAGTAAATCAGCTCAAAAAGGGAAATATTTATGACTAATTATAACTGGTTATGATTAATAATAAATATTTAGATTAGATCCTTGAATTAACTGTAGCAGAATCAATATTACCATTACTTGATCTGTCCATCCACCGAACAGACAAAATAATAATTTATCAATTCAAAGAAAGATTATTTTCCTGGCCAAGGAAGAATAATCTTTTCTTATTTATGCAGTGCTAGCAGTAATTTAACATATGTAGCAAGGGTTGGAACATTCATTGACTTGAATTGTGAGCAGCAACAGAGGCAATCAGTTGTGAATATAAGGGATTTAATAAATGAAACTATATATAACATATAACTAACAAAGCAAAACACATATATACAGAATGAAGCAAAGTAAGAAAAAGACAGAGGAAAGAAAAAGAATGGCAGTATTTGACATCACTTAACCACAACCTTTGAAAATCATCAAATAATCAAAAATCACCTTAAAAAGGGGCTGAAACTTAAACACGCATCTAAATAATTGTAAGCGGTTACTTGCATTGGTTTCGATTGCTGAACAAGAGTCCTGATGAGGTAGACAAC
>NW_015505752.1:651687-667627 GCF_001515645.1 Sinocyclocheilus grahami
TTTACTTCTGGTTCTTCTGAAGAAGGAAAAGTCCACAGCGACTAAAGTTACTTGAAGATAAAAACTGCCAGAAAATAAAAACTCAAGAGGAAGATCTTGAGAGTCTTTGGAAAAGTGTTGTCTCAAACGAAGAGGGTTTCTGAGCAAAGATTATTTCGGGCTAATCACTTTTGAGGGTTCCTATGCACACCCCCCTTTTGGGTGGAATGGCCAATCAGAGGCATGGATTTTGAGCGGGAGAAACTTTCTTTATCTCTGTTTATGGGCCATTTGCATGTTTATTGCTGGTCTGGAAGATTGGTGCAGTTTTACCCAAAATATGCTACAAATAGTAAGATTTCACGATCACATAGCGTAGATCATTGTTTGAGGAATAAAGAGCTGATCATTTTGATACCAAGAACGAAACATCTAGAAGATCTTAAAGCCGAGATACACTCATATACCTGATTATAAGCATTGATAGTCTAACTAATACAAATAAAGAGTTGTAACTAGGCTAATACAATAGGGAAACATACAAACAACACATGCATATACCAGATACAATTATAACTGATTAATTATAGTCTAAATAAAGAAATGTCTTTATGTGTGTGTGTGTTTGTGTGTGTGTGTGTGTGTGTGTGTGTGTTAGTTTGCTTGGTCAGCCAGGCCCATTGTTGCCTGGCATCGGGATCATTTACAGCTCTTTGGGAAGTGTTGGAAGTCAGATGGGGGAGATGATAGTGGGGGGACTGGTTAGAATCTCCTTGATGGCGAGGAACCATTTGGCAATTTAGACCCCCATACAAACGTAAAGTCTGTGACCAGGACCGTAATTTATATGCAAATGTCAAAAGGCTAAAAGGGGTCTCTTAAGCCATAAAACCCCAAAGATCATGCATGATTCTACGCAGACGATACACTAGTAACATGTTAATCATGATAGAAATGTGCTATCAACATGCTTATAATGTTAACAACATGCTAGTACCATGCTAATCATGCTAGAAACATGCTAGCAACATGTTAGTAACATGCTAATAATGTTAACAACATGTTAGTACCATGCTAATCATGCTAGAAACGTGCTAGTAACTTTGCTAATTATACTAACAAAATACTTACACCATGCTAGTAATGTGCTAATCATGCTAGACACATTCTAGCAACTTGTTAAACATGCTAGAAACATGCTAGCATCATGCTAGTAACATGCTAATCATGCTAGAAACATGCTAGCAAAATGCCAGTAACTTGTTAACTGTTAACAAAATGCTAGTAACATGCTAATCATGCTAGAAACGTGTTAGTAACTTGTTAATCATACTAACAAAATACTAATACCATGCTTGTAATGTGCTAATCATGCTTGAAAAATGTTAACAAATTGTTAAACATGATATAAACATGCTAGCATCATGCTACTAACATGCTTACCATGTTAGAATAATGCTAGTAACATGCTAATAATGCTAGAATCATGCTAGCAACATGCTAGTAACTTGCTAATCATGCTAACAACAGGCTAGTAACATGCTAATCATACTAGAAACGTGCTAGTAAATTGCTAATCATGATAACAAAATGGATAACACCATGCTAGTAACATGCTAATCATGCTAGAAACATGCTAGAAACTTGATAAACATGCTAGAAACATGCTAGCATCATGCTAGTAATCTATCTATCTATCTATCTATCTATCTATCTATCTATCTATCTACCTATCTTATATTGCCTTCAAAACATTACAACTTTAAACTGTAGAACTACTTAAAGCTATTACAATGTTTTCAACCTTTCTGGCCTGGCTATTTCAAGCCAACTTTAAAGTTTGACATCAAACTTTACTCATCTAGTTTCAGTTTGATGTGTGTGAATGTGTGAGTCTGTCTAACAGTAATTTATTTATTGATTTATTACATGTAATCACATTCAGTGACAGTGTCTGCTTGACCACTTGTGCGTTTTAAGTACAATCTCTTTATATTACTTTTTTCTCACAGAAGTTCGTCACTGCATACACACATCACTGCACACTGCACTGCTCAGCACACAGTATCTTCCTGGTAACAAGGAAATGCCACTTAACAGCCATCTAGAAAATGTCTCTGTGATGTCACTTGCGTAACATGCATGAAATGCCCTTAAAAAAAAAGAGATGAGAATGAATAAAACATGTTCAATACCCAGTCAGGGCTGTTATATTATTAAAGTGGACTTCTACATCAAAGCACATCATGGTTTAAAGTAGTGGGTGCTGAGTGTGCCTTGACAATGAGCCAGAAAGCCATCACACACTGGACCAGGGGTCAAAGGAGGCATGCACAATTTTTCTTTGGGGTGACCCTAACGGCACCGGTTTCTGAATATTCATTGATCTAAATTATGTAGACTACTAGTGTAAAAGTAATTTTCAGATGAAAAACACAAACACGAAACTTGTAAATAAAATAATTTTATAAATACAATTTAATAACATATAGCATATTTTTATATATGAATAGGGTGTTCTTCAATTCTTCAACTGATTTCATGCCGTGGGAGCTTCCAGTGGAAGCGCTTTAATTTTGCTGTATAGCTACTAAAAACATGAGAAATACAACACACAAATAACATTTTAAATTACTTCCGTTTCTAAAAAAATAAAGTAGTAATTGATGTCTTAAATACACGCCTGATGTTTGTTTTAATTGTTAACAGATAACAGTTAACAGAATCTATCGTACATAACAAATAATAATAAAAAAAAAAAAATCACAAACATTTGCAATCAAGACTGTGAAAAAAACAACACCAGATTGAAGCCAAAAGAGCCGAATGTAAACCAGATTTGGACCAGACTCTGGAAAGCCAAGCATAACCTAATGATAATTTGTTAACCGACAGTAAGAATTTTCTGGAACACAGCCACAGTGATCTTTGGGTTCTTCTTTACCTCTCTCACCAAGGCTCTTCTCCCCCGATAGCTCAGTTTGGCCGGACGGCCAGCTCTAGGAAGGGTTCTGGTCTCAATATAAAAATGTCAACAATACTGTGGTTTTCTGTCAATATGGGGTGCTGTGTGTACATTAATGAGGAAAAAAATTACTTAAATGATTTTAGCAAATGGCTGCAATATAACAAAGAGTGAAAAATTTAAGGGGGTCTGAATACTTTCCGTACCCACTGTACATTTTAGGTTTTTGAGAGGAAAAATAAAACAGATAAGTCACGTATAGCCTACTACATCGCATTTTATTACACTCAGAAACAATACCGACAGGCCTAAAGCATAATGCTAAATGTACCAACATAAACACAATTTTAGTTCCCTCATTCCACAACAAGTCCTTCAAATTTAACCATATTCATAACAGAACAAGAATTACTGCAATATAATTGCAGTATAATAGGCCTAGCTATAAAAAAAGCCAAAACAAATTAAATTAAAGCGAAACTGAAAGTAAAATTGCCTACCTCACTCATTCGGCACCAACCTAAATGTTTATTTGCGATGTATTTGAAGGTATTATATAGCCTATGTAAATGCTTTATATTTCTCGCACGTAATATTGACAGAAAAAATAATAATGAGCAATAATGTGCCACAGTGGACTCAACGGCACGGATTGTAATACAGACTATTTAAATTGACTAGTGTAAATTTTTATATGTTTGGGTGACTGTATTTTATTTTGATAATGAGCAGGCTGCGCTGTATGCAATGAATATATAGTGTGCGCGTGAGGCGTCGGCGCGATCAAACAGCTGAACCATAAACTCCGCCATTTTTGGTTATAGAGTAAAGGCATAATTCCAAAGTGCAGTTTGAATATTGGTCACCTCGATCGAGGTATTGAGGGTGGAAGAGAGTACTGTTCATTCACTCCCCCTACCTACAATCCCTGCCGGTAACGAGAATCGAAACCACGACCTTTAGGTTAGAAGTCCAACTCTCTAACCATTAGGCCACAACTGCCCCCATGGCTAAGCAGCGATTTACGTCACTGTACAGGAAAATCACCCTGGAGGCATCAGAGCCCACAGCGCAAGGTAGTTTTCAGTAGGGCTGTGCGATAATTCGATAACGGTAATTATCGCGATATAATTTTCCTCGATAAAACGATATGAAGAGTTTGATAAATGTTCGATATAATGTTTATACATCAAAAGAGGAACGAAACAGCGTGACTCACTTGAAGTGCGCCACTCATAACATATATCTGCTCGGACCACAGTTCAAACTGCCGCGCGGGTACAAGCTCACCAGAGCAAATGCGTTTACTCGGTCACGTAAGCACAAAACAGCGCTGTGAGATCCAGTGTGAAGCGCTTGAATAGGGGTTATGCACAACAGACTTCCGTATATTCTTTTAATCGGGTCTCGTCGCTTCCGGTTCAAGCGTTTTGCATATGCTTAGTTAAATATGAAGCAGTTTTACTCAAGATGCCTTCAAAGTAGATACCAATGATGATCATAACCAATGTCCATCACATATGCGGACTGATTTCTAAAAGTTTTTTAAATTTTTATTCTTGTCACATTTAGATATAATCCTACCCTCTTGATAGAGGCCAATGCTAGCAGGAGCAAAGTCTCCACTGAAGGAACTTCAGCTCAACCGCCTGCAAAAAGGCTCAATGGTCCCTCTAAGTGAGATCCCAATTCGTCGGTCCTCCGACGTGACGTCGAGAGTGACAGACTGAAAGGGAACAGCTAGCTAGTTTAACTGATTATATTAAAAGTCCATAGATATCGGTATTATTTAATACAGCTGTTAACACGTTCTCCGACAAGCGGAAGCAATGAGACCTGTTTTCCGGGTTTGGTCAGGTGATGTTCGACATACCATATTCAGCGATGAACACAAATGACTCAAACAGCCAAACAGGAGAAAACACTGTGTGCAACGCGACAGTCAGAAGGCTTTTCAATCAACACATTGCCATCATTTACCATGGATTTACTGTAGTAACACTCACTGCACCATGGTATTGTGGCAGAAATGTGGGATATTCACATTGAATTTTATTACAGGAGTAATTGTATATAATTATAGTACATATTTGTGATTAAGCTATAGCATATCTGCATTTATACAGAGTGTTTTTAGACTACTGTTTTTCATACAAATAGGCTACCTAAAAACCATATATTTATATTTTTTACCATGGTATTGAAGTTCTATATGTGTGGTTTTAACTGTTTATCATGATTTAAATGTATGCTACTATGGGAGACCAATGCTTAATAAAAAAAAATTAATTAATTAAAACTTGGTCAGAATAAATTTAACCATATAAAACGGAGATTGCTAAAATTTTTACAGATGTTACTGATTTTGATAATTAACAAAAATGTACCTCTGCATCCTAACTCAAGCTATCAAATGTGTACTTCTAAGAGACAAAAAAAGTAAAGTCAAGTCAAGTCAAGTCACCTTTATTTATATAGCGCTTTTAACAATACAGATTGTGACAAAGCAACTGAACAGCATTAATTAGCAAAATAGTGTCAATAATGCAAAATGACAATAGTAAACACTCATTTTTCAGTTAAAGACAGTTCATCATTGAATTCAGTGATGTCAACATCCAGCTCAGTTTAAATAATATCTTTGCAATTATGTCAACGATAACGCTGGAAATGAAGTGTCCCCAACTAAGCAAGCCAGAGGCGACAGCGGCAAGGAACCAAAACTCCATCGGTGACAGAATGGAGAAAAAACCTTGGGAGAAACCAGGCTCAGTCGGGGGGCCAGTTCTCCTCTGACCAGACGAACCAGCAGAACGGAAAAATCAATATAAGACGTAATAAAACAGACAATGAACAATATTAACAGCAATTATTATATGATGCAATCAAACTTATAGCAAAATGTGGTAGTTCTGTATGTTGTTTCAGGGTTGGCATCATCTGAGGTCCTCTGAGGGGTTGGCATCATCTCTTCTCAGGTGTTCTGGATCCAGACTGAAGCTTGTGTGAATCCTAGTTACCACGGGATGTTAATCCCGTGGCAAAAAACAGAGAAACAAATACAAACATAATTAGCGTAGCTGCTGTTCCAACCAAGCAAAAATGATTTGTTTAACCTAAACTAACGAATAATGTTAGTTGAAAAGTGATATTATTATTATTAATATTATCAGGCAACCCAAACCTGTTTCTTTATTTGAAACAATATCAATCATTAGAACATGCAGAAACTAAGAAATGAATTTTCTATTTAAATATTTATTTTGTTAAATCATTATAATGAGCCCAAATTAATGGTCTGGTTTCTACAACTTTTACTTTGTAGCAAAAATCTGGCTTTAAACTTGAAAGAAATAAAGATTTTACATTTGTCGTGATAATTATCGATATCGACTGATATGAAAACTATTATTGTGATCATTTTTTTTGGGCCATATCACCCAGCCCTAATTTTCAGGTTAAATTGCAGGCTTAGCATGCTACATTTTTTTGTGTAGACTGACCAATGCTGCATTCCATAGGTTGCACTGGCAGTCATGTCCAAAGGGAGAAATCCATATCGTCTTCAGTTGATGATACTGATGAAGCCTCTTGAAGTAAAATCTTAGCAGATTTGATCTGAACTTATGAAGGTAAGATGTGCGAGCGGCACTGCATGCAAAGTATTTGCGGTTCTGGTATGTTCCTTGCAGTGCCCTTACTGCCCATGGCTACTTTTTAATTGGATCTCCCTAGACGTAAACATCACATTGAGTATGCAACAATGAACAACAGATAGGGGAAAATAAAGAGGAAGCGAGTTGCTTTGTTAGTGCATCAATTAGTTGTGACTCTCATTTATAAGGGTGGTCCACAGAGACACTCAAGGAGTTCATGCTAATACATCTAGAGGAGATCAAGACATTTTTGTTAACAACAATTAGCAAGCCTTGCCCATGAAGTTAGACACTGGAAAGCACAGAAGTGGACAGGCTGGCATTTTTCAGCCTGTATTTTACAGGTTGACAGAAATGGAAAAAGTTTCAAGGGGAATGTTTGCAGGGTTTCAGTTCTGCCATGTAAATTGGTAGCAGCATTTGAGAGCCTATTATAATATCACAACTGACCAGACTTGGAGCTCTGACCAACCTAATATGAATGACCTAGACTGTGCTGTATAACACAGGCCTGAATATTGATCAGATACCTGAGGAAAATGTCTGGCCTTTGAAAAATGGGCTAGCAACGGGCCCAACAGTACTCAACAGTTAATTAATATTTATCATTCACAGGAGAGTTAAAAGAAAGATGAGTGGGTCCTCAGGAAGTTCTTTTTTGCTGACTATAGACTTTAAAGGCCAAATAATATTAGGGTAAGAACAAAGTGAGAGGTTGAAGATAGAAAGTTGTCATGTTCTCCTCGTATTTTTGAAGTTAGCGTTTTTTTTTACTTTGCCAATAGTTACCTTTACTTTTCAACAGCATATGGGTCAGTGATGTATAAGAGTGTATGATGAAACATTTTTTAAAACGCTAGTTTAAACACATTTGCCAAGTTAGAAATGTACTTTGACATTTTATTTACTGTTTTTAAGAAAAGTTTAATCATATTCACACACACACAGAGAGACACATATTATCGAATGTTGAAATCTAATGTTTTCATAAATATTTTTGTGACGTTGATTTTGGATGATATTAAGAAATATTATAGAAGATCATGCCAGACTACATATATTTGATTCCTTATGATATTAGAATAATTGTATCAGCCTGCCATTTTATGTCCCCCAAGAGATATTAATATGAAATTTTAATTCTGAAATGAAAAACATGTTCTCCATAGAGGAGGTGTATTAAAGTTATTGAATGTATGCATTGCATTTTTAATATTTTTTGACAAATTAATAAGACAAATTTGAGCATCATGTCACCGATCTACAGTCTATGCTTTGCGTGTGATGCTTGTTGTTTTTCTACAATACAGTGGTGTAAGCACACATGAAAAGATTTTAAAAAATTTAAAATGTTGCATGCAACTATAGTTGGTAGTTGGTACAGTGGCACTCTCAGTGCAGTTGTTATGTGTACATCATTTCCCCTGTGCCACTGTGCCATTTCACGCCATTCCTTTCCTGTCATCACCTGAGATGAAGACAGGGAAAGTGCAGATGGTAGGCTGAAGTGAGATTTAAACAACTGTGACATTGATGGCAAACCTCTAACTCCTTCCTCAAATTGACTGTTCCACTCTCCCCAATCATGTCCCTATTTATTAGTTTCAGTTCACTTCCTCTGACCCAATCTCGTGAAGAGGTATTTTACCTGGATTTTGACGAGCATCAATATTCTAATGGGTGGCAGGGGGATTATGCATGTGGATTAAACCTGGGCCAGATTATCCGGGTGAGTTGTGTCTCTGCAAACCTGTAACGTTTTAGAGAATTGGACAAAGAGAGTGTCTCACCACAGGCCAAAATGGCATGTGTTTATGCAATTGCAACGTTTTTGTTACCTTTTTTCTTGTTTTACCTCTTTGGCACATTAGTCACAATAGAGAAGAGTGCCTGTGAGTTTAGGTGCAATGTTCTGCGTGGTTAACCTGACTGGATTTGTGGTAAAAGCTGTTAATGCGGACAGCTCTTGGATCAGAATTGACCTTTAATGGAGGAGTCAACCTAACCCTACTCAGAGACAGGCTTATTGGCAGAAAAAAAAAAACACTTTGTTCAGACAAAGAATAAGGCAATGATATATCCCTGACTCTCTGCTGCAGAGGGGGTTTATTCACCTTGAAAATATGAGTTATCACAGGTCAATTTGCATTGCAGGATATATTAGGGCAGGACAGAACTGGACTCAAGAACCTGAGCTAATTAAATACCCACATTGAATATTTCATCAACAGAATTTAAATTCGGTTGTTATTTATTCACCCTCATGGCATTTCAAGCTGTATTTTTTTTTGCCACCTCTATAAACAAAGGGGAAAATAAATAAATAAACAAAATATGAAATGAGCCTTTTGAAACTTTATTTTTGAAACTTGTCATGTGGCTATGAAATTACATTTCTTTTTTGTTCATATATTTATTCCTTTGTAAGTACTAGTGGATCCTTTAAATTCTTCACAATGCCCATTCCTTATCTTCATACAGGTCTTTTCCATGTAATGACAGTTTAAAGTGTCCACAGGCTTTCAAGCTCCAAAAGTGCCAACATGCACTATAACAGCAGTTTAAAAATAGTAGATTGGACTAAGTTAAATTATGTTGCAGCAGAGGTAAAGATGATCAATGAACAACTTCAGTCTGTTTTTCTCAATACTGTCATATGATTTTGGAAGACTTGGAATAAAGCACAAGAGTTATATTAACTACTTTTGTTGTGTATTTTTGGTGACTGTTTTATTTTTGGATTTTATGGTCACTATGAATTATTTTATAGAGAATATATGTATGATGGTCCTTTAATTTTTTTATCATTATTTATTTTTTTAATATTCAAAAAATGCTTTAAATGACGTGAGAGTGAGTAAATAATATAATTTTTGGACAAAATTATTCCTGTTCCTATCAAATTGTAGTGTTTCAACTTGTATTGGTGGATCCTGCCACCCACATATAGTTTTAATGTCACTGTGCCCTTGAACACCAGGCTTATTTCCTCAAGGTGAATGGTAGTATGACTGGCGCTGTGCTCTGATCTCTCTCGCTGTGTGTGTCCAGCTGGAAATCCTTAGATTAGACAAATCAAACCTCATTGACAGTGAATAATTACATGACAGTACATCGTTAAAGATTTAAATACTCCCATTTGATTAGATGATTCATCCATTGAGCTAACAGGGCATACAATAACTGTAATGTCAAGGCAGGGTCAGAGTCAATTTTCTGGAATTATGATTGTTTAATTCCTCCATCAGGTCAATCTGAGATTTGTTCAAAAAGCAGAGGGCTCTGGCATAAAGCGTCTGTTACTAACACTTGGATTAAGGTATTATTCACAAACCATTGCTTGTGGCCTCATTAGTAGATCAAGTAAGGTGTCAAAGCTTGCCCTTTGCTTTGAATAACAGTTTGCTCCCGGGAGGCATGAACTTATTGCTCTGTGAAGTGTTGCACTCACAATAATTAAGAAAAGAGCTTTCAGTTTATATTAGATACATAATGAGCACCGTTCACTGTTAGAAATATTGTCTTGCCTTATTAATTGTGATCACACCACACTATTAATCAAATGAAGCAAAGAAATGTACTCTGCATAGGTGCATGTCTGTAGATTACAGCCACGTATGCATTGACATGACCTAATTTCGTGGTTAGATTATTGTTAATTGTCCAATTTAACATGGTAGTGAGACGTAAGAATGAACACGTTCATGTACATGCTTTTTATGTGTTCAGGCAACAATAGTAATGTTTTTTGACACAGGTGTGAACATATAGGTCTGAGGTAATGAAAAGAAACTCCGTGTACAGACAACATACATTTATTTATGCATATCATTTTTTTTTTTTTAAACCCAGAAAGATAGATAAATGACCATTTCTTGTTTTCAAGCTTGTGCTAGTCTGCTATGCACCTCTCTCTTTCGCACTTGTTACACTACTGTTGCTAAGCAACCATCTCCAAGAGAGCTACTGTCGCTAGACGTGAATCTTATCAGTGTTTACATAGTGCTTTTTTTAAGATCAAGGTCATAAATAAGCATTTAAATTACTGAATTTTTAAAGCGTGAACAAAAGTTCTTGGCAGGAGGGCCCAAACTAAAAGAGGGAATGTGTAAAGAAGCAGCAGAAAGCAGCAGAAACACACAGCTCAGTAATGTAGTCAACCGCAGTGTTAGGAAGCCCATGTGTTGTTACAAGCTTCACATTTTAAAGCATGTTTAAAATGAGCTCAGGTGGTTTTAAATTTATTTTGATTTGGTAATAGAGTAACACTTTACACCGTGGTCCCTTCAGTGGTATTTAATTCATTAAAGGGGTCATGAAAAGAAGAATCAAAATATTCTTTATTTTTACACATAGAAGAGGTTACGCTACAATAAAAAACATACTGAAAGTTTAAGAAATAAAACTAGCTCCCCAGTTTAAAATATGACTTATTTTTTTCTACCCTTCTGAAATGTCCAGATTTTGAAATTGAGAGAATCGTAACGTCAATTCTCCTCAACACACCCCTTAACATACGCCATTGTCATATGTAAGGAAGTGTGTTCTGAACAACTTGTGTCTGTCCATTAATCACAAGAGCAATACTGCTGTTGGATAAAGAAAGATCTTTTTAAATTATGACTGTTTTTGATGAATAACCGTACTAACATTATAAGTTCACCTCAGAAAACATTATTAAGTAATTTAAAGAAATCATTTCATGACCCCTTTAACTAACATTATACAATATTTAATTACAATATTTATTAATATTTGTTAGTTAATAAAAATACAACTGTTTATTGTTCATGTTAGCTGAGGTCCATTAAATCATATTATCAGATAAAACTTTTGATTTTAAGGATGTATTAACGCATGTTAAAACGAACAATTAACTAAGATTAATAGTTTGTCAACTAAACTAATGTTAACAAATGGAGCCTCATTGTAAATTGTTACCAGTAATATTCTTATTGTAACTTCGAAATGTATTTGTATATGCTTGTGCATTATTTAAGTTTATATATTCAGTGAAGTAAATGCCATGTGTGACAGTAGAAGAGGACCAAGGGGTTTGGTTTTATTAGTCTTAGCCTTAGAAGTCACACCAGTGGAACCAACATACTCGGTTGGCTAAATGTCTGATGCATACAGTGCCGATCTTAGCCTTCTGGGGGCCCTACACAAAACTGTGACGGTGGGGGGTGTGGGGGTGGGTTGCGGTGGAGTGGGGTATGAGTGGTTATGAACAAATTAATGAAACGCATTTGTCTGTGTTTCACTCCGTCTCGAATCGCGCTCATGGAAAGCACTTGAGAAACAGTGTCTCTTCCTTTGATTTCTCGGTATGCTTTCAACTTGTCTTTTTTTTTAGTCTCGAGCAAGACTGTATGACATTCACATTACATGATTTGACTCATTTTTACGTAGAAAGGGCGACATCGCACCGCGTTAAAAGAGATGATCATTCATGTTTTCATAACCGCTGGCCAAATTCAAAAACGAAACTAAATCAAAATTAAATCGAACTAAATTAAATCATCTTTGAGAGCAAGGGGGCTCCCTGGTGTTTCGGGGGCCTACCCAGCTTGCGTATTTTGCATATAGGATCGGCTCTGGATGCATAGCACACTAAACTAGTCGAATGTCTAAATCTGATGGCTAACTTTTACTGGATTTCTGGGAAATCTAGTGTTTATTAAAAGAAATTATGAGAAAAGAGAAAAGCTTTTGCATGTTTACATATGAAATATAGGAAAAGTGTATTTTTTTCAAGAATGTTAAACACTTTGCCATTTGAAAGGTTTTCAGAGGGATCTCATTTAATTAGCTGTAGGTCCTCTCAAATCTATAATCGAAGAAGATTATAGATGCAAGTGAAGTACCTCACTGAACAGTTTAAATGGGCGGTAAATATGAAAGTACCAATGCTTACATCACAGCCAGTCGATTTAGTATTGTATTTGGATCACCCAAATTGGTTGTGGGCAATAAAAACTGGAGGGATGCTCCAAAACAGATTTATAGGGAGAGCTTGTGATCGGAATAGCTGTTGACGAAGTGCATATTGGTGCTTATTAGTTTTAGTTGGATTAAAATTCTGAGAGCAACCTTTACATACATCTACAATTAATTTTGTAGGTGTTTTTTATGTAGATTGTTGAACCATTATTTGCTTGAACTTTTATGCTGATCTTGAATGATGCAACATTTTCCATCCCTGATCATGACGTTGAATAAAATGTCTTTAGGTCTCTTCTTAACTAAATTGGCAGTTCTTGTCCATATAGTATATAGAGTTTTCCAGTACTTTTTGTGGTATTACAAGCCAAATAGTTTATTAAAGAAAAATATATTGAACTTGAATAAAAACAGTATCACGCATGCAAATGTGCTGTTGAAATGTAATATTAAGTATGGCAGCATTCTTACTCATGTCATATTAATTTATGGTTTGTACCTTTAATCTGAGGATTTCTACTGGGACACGCAGCCACACACAGTATGGGGCTGTTTCAGATGGAGGATAAGCCTCATGTTCATGGGCACAATGACATTTAAAGCTGCAGTATGAATCACAGAATGGACTTGAATCATGTTTTAGATCTGGACAATATCTTTTGCTTAGTTTACTACAGCAGAACACAAGTGCACAATATACTGGTTTTCTGTATGTGGAATCAAATATTGTCATTGCTCAGAGACTCTTCACTTTAATCCCAAAATCATTCAGTCACATGTGCATGCTGTACAGATATGACTAGCGATATCAATGTGGTGACCACCAAAATTGTAAGTGCATTTTTTTCCTGTAGCGTAAGATTCAGATGAGGGATCTAAGCTCTAACCCCACAATCTACTAGATGAACTTCCCAGAGAGACTGGAAGTGGGGCAGTTGGCAAGAGTGAAAACCCAATTAAGCAAAAATGTTTCCATCACCCTGCATTGGAACTTTTTCATTCGGCTGTCTGGGCAAAGGTTGCCTATTTCCTGGGGGCAGATTCATCTTAAAAGCGATGCTAGTGGCTCCTGAAGACACTCTCTTTGAGTGTTGTGGAATTCACTATATAACAGCCAGGCTGCCAGTCCATCTGTGGCCTGTGGTATATCTGTGGTTTTTATAATGTGCTATTGCAAACTGACATTTTATATTTACAATATGTATCATTACAGATTTCACTCTAGACATTTATTTGCATACAATATATTTCACAATGTTCATCTTAAGCTGGGTCATTCCTACTGAGCAGTACATTTTCATATCCTCATCATATTTAATATATCAGGTAAAACATTAATCCTATTTTGAAAGAAATCATATTACTTAATTTTATTTTGTCACAATATTACTGCAAGTCAGTATAGGATTGAATTATAAATAACCATTAACTTATAAAACTGAATTCACTAAATTTCCCTTATCAATTTGATTCAATATATGTTTCCCTTTTCCCTGTTTTCAATTACACTTAAGGGACATGGTGATAGGAAAAATATTAGAGGGGAGGAAAAATTCAATGTCATTGCTTTTGGTTTAATTACAAAACTTTTGCGTTGCATTGAAAAAGTTTGCATTGTCTTGCAAGAGTTTTGCACTTTCTGAGCAAATGCAAAACTGGTGATGGAAATAATATGAGGTGGGAGGAAATAATGTATTTCAATGCTTTTGCATTAGTTGGGATTATTTTCCCAAAAAATTCCCCCCATTAAACTTTCTAGCAAAAGTTTTGAAAGCAAATGCAAAATTTCTCAGGGGAACCCAAACAAAATTCAGTTGACACTCTTACATAGGCTAACTTTTCATCGCTGACTGAGCGACTATAGCCAACTTGAGGTCCTTTTATTTCCATCTAGTTTTTTGCCCTTGTATAATAATTAAGTTATAATAAATAAAGCATATGCCTATCCTCTTAAGAGCATATTTCCCAAGGTCCGGTCCTTTTGTAGAAATACTTAATACAGTGGGTATAGAAAGGAATCCCCCCCCCCTAAAATAATCACATTTTGTTAAAATGAAGACAGACACAGTTTTTTATTTTATTCAGCTGTATTTACTCAGTGCAACTTGCAACATCCAAGTGAAAGATACAACATACAAAAAACAACAACAACAAAATCGGTTGGAAAAAGGACCACCCCTCCTATAAATGACTTCAAACTTCACTTGAAACTCAAACAGGTGTAGCGAATTACCTTCTCAATGGCAAACAAAGCCATTTGACTTTCAACTGTGATCAGCTGTGGTCATTTTAATTAGCTCAGCAAGAAAAGAGCTTTCCTGGACCATTTCAGTTCTTGGTAGTTCAACTGAAGCAAACAATCAATTCAAATCAAATGGGTGGCAAAGCACTGTCAAAAAGATCTCCAGGATAAAGTTGTGGACAGGCACAAGTCAGGAGATGATACAAAAAAGTTCAAAGGCTTTATCAATGCCTAGAAGCACAGTGAAGTCTATTATTAAGAAGTGGAAGGTATTTGGTACAACACAGAGCCTCTCTGGATCAGGACGTCGCTCCAAACTGGATGAGAGAGCCAGGAGGAAACTGGTCAGAAAGGCTTTCAAGACGCCTACAGCAACTCTGAAGCAGTTGCGGGAATTTATGACAAAGAGTGGTCATTGTGTGCATGTAACAACAATATCACAAATTCTCCACAAATGTGGCTTGTATGGGAGGGTTGCAAGAAAAAAGCCACTCCTCAAGAAAGGCCACATGCAGTCATAACAGAGCATTGCCAAAACGCACCTTGAAGATTCTGAGGTAGATGAGACTAACATTGAATTATTTGGCCTCAACACCAAAAGATATGTCTGGCAAAAATCCAATAGAGCTCACCATCCAAATAACAGCATTCCTACAGTAAAGCATGGAGGTGCGTCATATTCTTGAGGAAAATCTGCTGCCCTCTGCTAGAAAGTTGTCAGTGAGAAGAAGGTTTATATTCCAACATGACAATGACCCAAAGCACACAACAAAACTGAGCACACAGTGGTTGAAGGAGAAAAAGGTGAATGTACTTGCATGGCCCAGTCAAAGCCCAGACTGAAAATCTGTGGAATGACTTGAAGACTGCAGTCCACAAACGGTCAAATATTGCAAAGTTAGTAGAGACATATCCCAAAAGACTAAAGGCTGTAATTAAAGCAAAAGGTGGTTCAACAAAATACTGACTCAAGGGGGGTGATCCTTTTTCCAACTTTGACAAGGCAGGCTTTTAATAAAGCTTGGCTGTCTATGCAGTAAATTGGCACTAAATAGAGAAAAAGTAGAAGGGAAGGTGTTCCTTCCCATACAGAAACCCCCCCCCCCCCCCCCCCCACATATAACACACCGCACAGTTCAAATCCAACGAAAAACA
>NW_015505752.1:667804-683096 GCF_001515645.1 Sinocyclocheilus grahami
TTGAAATCACATGTAAAATATGTGGAACACATGTGAAATGTGCTTTGCATGTGGGAAACGTGGTTTGGAACATTTTGAACAGTGTAAATGTTTGAAAACATCTTGGTTGATCACATGTTGAGCACAGCACTTTAGCGGTGGAGTTTAGCTGACAAATGCACCGGGAGATCTGGATGCAGGTAACATAGAGAAAAATTTAACTTTTGTTTTCATCTATCAATTTACTAATGTGCACAACTCAGAAGCATAAAATGCCCAGAAATTTTTAATCACTCTGATTAGTAAATTATGTGTTTACATTAATGCTCCATGAATTTCACATGCAATCATGTTGAAATCACATGTAAAATATGTGGAACACATGTGAAATGTGCTTTGCATGTGGGAAACGTGGTTTGGAACATTTTCACAGTGTAAATGTTTGAAAACATCTTGGTTGATCACATGTTGAGCACAGCACTTTAGCGGTGGATTTTAGCTGACAAATGCACCGGGAGATCTGGATGCAGGTAACATAGAGAAAAATTTAACTTTTGTTTTCATCTATCAATTTACTAATGTGCACAACTCAGAAGCATAAAATGCCCAGAAATTTTTAATCACTCTGATTAGTAAATTGACCAGTCAGAATGGGTATTCAAATGATGATTGGAAATCTTGGTTATTGGAAAGATTATACTGCAAAGTGAAAGGTGTTTTTTTTTTGTTTTTTTTATAGATATCAGCAAGACATATCAGCCTTCCCTGGAAAATTCCCTCGCAGGTAACATAGAGAAAGAGTACACAAACAAGTGGTTAAATTACATATACTACCAACACAATCTAAAGCTGGTTGAAAATCTGTGAAATTATAAATTTTTTAACAGTTGAGTTCAAAAGGTGCTGCATGCCAGGAATGACCTAGGTACTGACCAGCACAAAGTTTCTTGAAAATTTGAAGAAGCAAATTTAGACTGTGCCACCGACTACAGCAACAACCCATCTCTTTTGATTCAGATCACACTCTCTTGTCAAACACCGTAGTACGGTTGTGATGTGCGCTCTGTGTTGCCAGTAAGCATTATGGATCCAGCATTTCCTGGGCAGTCAATGTTGATGTCTGCGTGCAGTGAGCTGGCGTGTTGGGGCTGCGTTTCTCTAGAGAGGCACCATATGAAAATGACCAGGATCAGCACATCTGGCAGGGATGCGCCTTTCCCTCTGTTTAATATGCGCAGGAACCCGCATGGATTGGGTGTAAAAACTGGAATGAATAATTGATGCGGCGTGGTGCCACAAAGCACTTTCTTTCAGCTAATTGGATTTAAAGAGAGCGAGGGATAAAATATTATCATTCAGCCTGTGCGCTGAAATGGTCAGAGAGGTAGAGAATAATAGCATCTGCACCCCGCTCATTAATCCAGGTTGCCAACTTGTTAGAGGCTGAGTATTTGATGTTTAAAGGGGCACTGGCACGGTACGTTCTGGCATAGATACGAAACTCTGATGATTCTCTCGCCGCTGACCTGCTTTACATTTAGCTGCATCTAATTTGCTCAAACTCATGACTAATGCTGCATCTTTCCCAGCGATTCGTGTCACTCTTTGCGACTGTTGATGAGCAATGATCTTCAAAACAGGAAGGAGGACAAAGCACTCAGATGTAATGCTTGGGAATTAAGTTTGTTAGGAAAATCAGCCTAAAGATGAGTACATATCTGAATAACTGCATTTTGTGTGGACTGGTTTGGCTAGAGCGGTGAAGTCTGGGTAAAATAATGAGATGTACAAAACAGAGGGATGTAAGTGGGTGGAGAGAGAGAGAGAAGGGGAGCCAGGAGAGTGTCAGAGAAAGCCAAAATGAGAGGAGAAACTCTGAAATGTAGCCCGACGGGCATCTTGTTTCTCTATACGTCGAGGAGATAAACAGGAGAGCATACACTGTGAGCTCTGCTGGGCTGTGAAAATAAAATCCCGGTGGACAGGAGAGAACAATTTGCAGCCATGCTCTTGTGAAAGGTTTCTTCAACATAACTGGCAGGCAGGAGCATTCCATCTGTTGGCTAATAAAAAAAGTAAGGGAGAGTAAGAATAGGACAATAGAGAGTGACCACACTAATAACACGGTATAACATCAGCATGTGTAATTTAGTTCAGCAACTGTAAAACCTGTATAGATTGCGGTGGTCCGTCAGCAGATTCAAAATGAAACCATAAGTGATCAAATGAACTGCTGTTTTCATCTATTAATTTACTAATGTGCACAACTCAGATGCATAAAATGCCCAGGAATTTTAAATCACTCTGATTAGTAAACTGACCAATCAGAATGGGTATTCAAATGATTATTGGAAATGTTGGTGGTTGGAAAGATTATACTGCAATGTGAATTATCTAAAAAAAATGTTTTATAGATATCAGCGAGACATATCAGCCTTCCCTGGAAAATTGCCTCAGTGTTTTTAAGAGAGATGTATAAAGAGATATAAAAACTGAATAAAAGGGCAGGGGCCACAAAAACAACATAGAAAATATTTGTTTGAACTTTCTGAACCATTAGTAAGAGAGGCAAAGAAAAATGGCCATGAAGCTCTTTAAGGCCACACTTTTCAAGTCGCCCTAACGCTATACTACCAAAAAGAAATTGTCAGGCAACTCTTTCCATATTTATAAGAGGGAATGAGTGTGACTTTCTTGACCCTAATGCTTGTTTTCATTGGATTACAAAGATAGGATGACAAATAACGTTTGTCTTCGGGTGAAGCTGAGTGGCAACCACGAGAGAGCACATTCTCTCAAAGACAGACAGATTTCAAAGAGTTTACCAGTCACCTGCAGGCACTGGGAATCACAATGAGAAGCTGGATGTCTTTTAAGATGTTATATATCTATATAAAAAGCTATGTAGAAAGGAAAGGGAGCACCAAACAGCATATAGAGGAAGAAAATCATGACTGAATTACAGCAAGAAACCTACTGGGTGAAAATCTCATGTAAACATGTCCAGGTCATATTTAACAAACAAATAAATTATTTAAAAAAAGCTGATAAAATAAATAAATTGCATTTGCATGAAGAAAATCAAGCCTGTTATGAAGTGTGACAACGTTTCCAACATTTTCATTATTTTTCTTTAATATATATATTAAACTGGCAGGGATGCGCCTTTCCCTCTGTTTAATATGCGCAGGAACCCGCATGGATTGGGTGTAAAAACTGGAATGAATAATTGATGCGGCGTGGTGCCACAAAGCACTTTCTTTCAGCTAATTGGATTTAAAGAGAGCGAGGGATAAAATATTATCATTCAGCCTATGTGCGCTGAAATGGTCAGAGAGGTAGAGAATAATAGCATCTGCACCCCGCTCATTAATCCAGGTTGCCAACTTGTTAGAGGCTGAGTATTTGATGTTTAAAGGGGCACTGGCACGGTACGTTCTGGCATAGATACGAAACTCTGATGATTCTCTCGCCGCTGACCTGCTTTACATTTAGCTGCATCTAATTTGCTCAAACTCATGACTAATGCTGCATCTTTCCCAGCGATTCGTGTCACTCTTTGCGACTGTTGATGAGCAATGATCTTCAAAACAGGAAGGAGGACAAAGCACTCAGATGTAATGCTTGGGAATTAAGTTTGTTAGGAAAATCAGCCTAAAGATGAGTACATATCTGAATAACTGCATTTTGTGTGGACTGGTTTGGCTAGAGCGGTGAAGTCTGGGTAATATAATGAGATGTACAAAACAGAGGGATGTAAGTGGGTGGAGAGAGAGAGAGAAGGGGAGCCAGGAGATGTATGACCATTGTAAACAATGAAACAGAAAAAAAGGCATCAGCTCTGCTCCAGAAAGTGCGCCAAGCATAAAATATTCAACTTTTTTCATTTATTTTTTTCCCTCTATTATTTTTTTAATGTTTATTTGTATCTTTACATATTCATTTTCAGCATGAATAATTATATTTACAAGGCCAAGACACTTTTTTCCCCCCACAGACAACATCACATCATAGTCCCCGGTGGACAGGAGAGAACAATTTGCAGCCATGCTCTTGTGAAAGGTTTCTTCAACATAACTGGCAGGCAGGAGCATTCCATCTGTTGGCTAATAAAAAAGTAAGGGAGAGTAAGAATAGGACAATAGAGAGTGACCACACTAATAACACGGTATAACATCAGCATGTATAATTTAGTTCAGCAACTGTAAAACCTGTATAGATTGCAGTGGTCCGTCAGCAGATTCAAAATGAAACCATAAGTGATCAAATGAACTGCTGTTTTCATCTATTAATTTACTAATGTGCACAACTCAGATGCATAAAATGCCCAGGGATTTTTAATCACTCTGATTAGTAAACTGACCAATCAGAATGGGTATTCAAATGATTATTGGAAATGTTGGTGGTTGGAAAGATTATACTGCAATGTGAATTATCTAAAAAAAATTTACTGATCCACGAGCCTTCCTCTTCATTCTTTTTCATGTTAGTGTTCTTGGGCTGGTCCACATCCTGGCTCTATTTCAGCAGCCATTCGTTCACTGTAAGTGGAAAAATACAATATTATGCTGTTGTTTATCACATTTCACTCTACTTCATGAAATCACAGATTTTTCACATAGTTTATATAAAATGTCCCGATATTATTCCAGATTACCTTTTCTGAACAATCCATCACCTTATTGGTGAGGCCATGAAGCTCTTTAAGGCCACACTTTTCAAGTCGCCCTAACGCTATACTACCAAAAAGAAATTGTCAGGCAACTCTTTCCATATTTATAAGAGGGAATGAGTGTGACTTTCTTGACCCTAATGCTTGTTTTCATTGGATTACAAAGATATGATGACAAATAACGTTTGTCTTCGGGTGAAGCTGAGTGGCAACCACGAGAGAGCACATTCTCTCAAAGACAGACAGATTTCAAAGAGTTTACCAGTCACCTGCAGGCACTGGGAATCACAATGAGGAGCTGGATGTCTTTTAAGATGTTATATATCTATATAAAAAGCTATGTAGAAAGGAAAGGAAAGGGAGCACCAAACAGCATATAGAGGAAGAAAATCATGACTGAATTACAGCAAGAAACCTACTGGGTGAAAATCTCATGTAAACATGTCCAGGTCATATTTAACAAACAAAAAAATTATTAAAAAAAAGCAGATAAAATAAATTGCATTTGCATGAAGAAAATCAAGCCTGTTATGAAGTGTGACAACGTTTCCAACATTTTCATTATTTTTCTTTAATATATATATTAAAAATATATAATATAATTATATAAAATATATAGTCTATGTTTTGCATTACAATAAAAAGAATATGATTTGGGGGGCACAATCAACATACCTCTCATAAAATATTGTTATGCAAAGAATTTTAATGAAACCAAAATAAACAATTAATTTATAAATATAGTTCTCATTTCTGAAATATGACCTGGACATGTTATTGACAGGTTTTTAGCCTACCACTGCTAAAACAAAATGACACTT
Organism: Sinocyclocheilus grahami; assembly: GCF_001515645.1. Taxonomy (NCBI): domain Eukaryota; kingdom Metazoa; phylum Chordata; class Actinopteri; order Cypriniformes; family Cyprinidae; genus Sinocyclocheilus; species Sinocyclocheilus grahami. The sequence goes on from NW_015505752.1 coordinate 673,277, forward strand.
CAAACTTGTTTCTTGTTTAAACTGAATTACAACCCAAGAGAAATCTCTTAAGATGACATTCAGAATGATTGTTATTATGTGTTCTTATAGATGTTTGTCCAGGAAATGACGTCTGGCCACGTTCACTGTTCTTTATGCCTTTGAGCATCTGGACATTTGTATCTCCATGGACTTTTAATAAAAGTCTTGCATAATTTCATGCAGCAGATGCTGCACTTAAATTCCCTGAGAGCTGAAGACCTTTTCATTGCCTTATAAATGTATTATATACTTTATGAGGACTACTGTAACTAACAAAAAAACATGCAATGTATACATATACAGACACAGACACAAACATAGACACAGACACGCACACGCATAGAGTGTATATGTACATATGTGTGTCTTGTCTTTTGCTTTATATCACCATGGCATTGCACTATAAACACAGTGTATGACCATTGTAAACAATGAAACAGAAAAAAAGGCATCAGCTCTGCTCCAGAAAGTGCGCCAAGCATAAAATATTCAACTTTTTTCATTTATTTGTTTCCCTCTATTATTTTTTTTAATGTTTATTTGTATCTTTACATATTCATTTTCAGCATGAATAATTATATTTACAAGGCCAAGACACTTTTTTCCCCCCACAGACAACATCACATCATAGTAGTCTTTATGATGGTTTTTGTCTTGACAATAAACCTGCAAGGCTGCCTCTCCCTCCTCTCCACAGCGTGAGCGAGAATAAAGATTGAGAATGCAGTTATGTTTCAAGGATGTTTCTGTACTGGTAGGGTGGTTCAATGTCCTGTCCCTTTTTCCCAGATTGGTAGCAAGTTGTCCTTATGTACAAAGGCTAAAAACATTCAGTTCCATTTGTGAAGAGCCTATGGAATAAATGTTATATTTTTGTAGTGTATCCCCCCCCCCCCCCCCCCCCCCCCAAAAAAAAGGTATCAAAACATTTGTGTAGTTATAACTGTATGTCACTAGTTTTGATTGGATGTATGAAATTGGATTACTTTGCCAAGAGTGCAAAGTCTCTTCTTGCTGGGGTTTGTTTTTTTCTTTACAACGTCATGATTTTATCTGGCAGGACATATGTCAGTCTTCATTCTGTACTGATCCACGAGCCTTCCTCTTCATTCTTTTTCATGTTAGTGTTCTTGGGCTGGTCCACATCCTGGCTCTATTTCAGCAGCCATTCGTTCACTGTAAGGGGAAAAATACAATATTATGCTGTTGTTTATTATCACATTTCACTCTACTTCATGAAATCACAGATTTTTCACATAGTTTATATAAAATGTCCCGATATTATTCCAGATTACCTTTTCTGAACAATCCATCACCTTATTGGTGAAAAAAGGGTTAAAATATGAACATGTTCTAAGACAAAAATCATAAGTTAAAATCATTACAAGTTAATGTTAACTGGTAAGAAAATACACATCCACTTATCTCAACATTATCCCATTACAATAGTCCCAAATGTTTGCATATAATTACATGGAGATTTTTAAAGCCATATTAAATATTAAATGTATTATAGTAAATCCAGAATAGCAAAATGTAGTCTGAATCATTGCACACTTATTTACTGAAGTCTGTTAAGTTTAACAGAGACTCGCTTGTTGTTATTAATGTTGTCAGGACAAGACTTGAAAAGGACAAAATGTAAATCTTTCGAACATTTACAGATAAGGATATACTGTAAGATGTAAGTTATGCATTTAAAAAACATGTACATTACGTTTTTTTTCTCTGTCGCTTTAGTACATTTCTCAGATCCCAGCTGAAATTCTCCAAACTACTTGTTCAACCTCCACATCATAAAAGCAATTTCTCATACTTTTGAACAAATTGCTAAAGCTTTGGTACATTGATTATGTAAAATTGTCTGCTGTTTCCTACATTATTAATTGCTTGTCATGTTGATGAAAATAAATTATACTGATTGTGTTGAATAGTCTTCCCCCAAAACATCTAGGTATTAGTTCATTGTATAAGTTATTAAATGCAAAAATGGTTCAACTAGTTGTCAAACTGTCAAACCTATTTTCTATACATTTCTACTAGACCTCTTTTTGTAAATGTGTCCTGAATTGATGAATTGCACAGGTGAATCTTGAATTTCACTAATTAAGGGAAATGTAAATTGTTAGATCAACCAGTGATCAACCATTTCTCTAAAATAGCTCAGAGGTACATCTAACAAACCTTCACTTATAAAGAATATATAGATCGGGCACAACACAATGTTAATTTCTAACAGTGGACACAAAGAACAACAAGGAAACAAACAGGGTCAACAGTTAAGAAGAGGTGTAGGGAGGCAAAACAGAGAAAAAGGTAGAAGAAGCCAAGGATGTGTGGACCATGTTCTCAATCATGACCTTAGGTCAGAGGGAGGTCAAAAGGTACAGCCAAATGTTGGGAGAACAACTGTGTCCTCAGTCATTCAAATGTGTGAAGACAGAACAGTCAAAATCAGTAAATATACTTTATGAGGACTACTGTAACTAACAAAAAAACATGCAATGTATACATATACAGACACAGACACAAACACGCACACGCATAGAGTGTATATGTACATATGTGTGTCTTGTCTTTTGCTTTATATCACCATGGCATTGCACTAGAATTTGTTGTCAGACCACCAATAAAAGAGTAACTGACCAGTCTCTTACAATATTGCAATCAATATCACATACAGTAATGCATAAATTTGGACTGTTGAAATTGCCATACAGAAAAAGTGCAGCACTGTGCATTTTCAATCATTGCCATGAAAACCGTAACCATAGTGTATCGGAAAATATTGGCAGACTACACTGCTATTGAAAACATGGCTAAGCATTTGACTGTCTTGTTTCTTGTTTGTGAACCATGACACAGGGACTTGTCATTCTGATGGCACTGATGTGTCCATTGACATAAATGCTTTTGAGAGATGAAATAAAAGTGATGAGCAACTTATAGGCTTTTGCAGTTAATCCATTGTGTGGTGCTCTTTGCCCAAATTGTTGAACTTATTGGTTTGCAGATGTTAAGGATTATTTGAGAAATGCACCAAAGTGACTAAGAAAAACTCTTGACCTGACAGTTGCGTTTAAACTCAATGTGAGTTTTTATGAGTTTGAAGTGCTTAATACAAAGCATGCATCATAGGACAACTTGGATTGTGCAGTTTCCTCTCAGCAGTTTACTCTGATGCATTTGCAAAATCAAACTACTTATATATACAGGAATGTCTCACTGCGTTTGAAAATCATCAATATTGGAGTTTCTGGCTCCTGTTCCATAAGACTCTGTAACATTGTGTTCATGTTCATTGCGCAGTTTCCCAGAATTACATTTTCTCTTGCACTCTGAATATCACCACCTCAAGCTACAATTTAACATTCAATTAGCCCGCAGACAGCTCACTGTGCTAGCTACAAAAGAATGTGTCTCCCTGGTTAAGATACATGACCTCAGATGCCTAACCAACACTAATTAAATGCCTCTATCTGTTCCTTCTCCTCCAAGATATTTACATCTTTTAACAGCTCAAATGTAATAAAAGGAAGGAACCTTTTTTGTATCGCTCATTTACCCACTGGGGTGGTAAATCCAACATCTCAAACAAGTGCCGCACGACTCTGATTCATCACTTCACTGCTGTATCAAAAGTACAAGCAAATTCTCCATAATTAAATTTTGCGATAAGAGCAGGCTCAATAAAGGCTCTTCTTTTCTTTGTTCATGATGCTTTAGTGCTGAAACAATTTACAACAATATCTCAGGCATTCTGGTAGAAGCACAAACACATCTAAAGATGCCTATGGCTCTCCAAGCTCATTACAACATGTGCTACTGAGACACCTAAACCTCTTAAACAAGCTTAGTCAATAAATGATACATGGTCAAGAGGAGATTACCAGTAATTACGCAAACACTTTTAACATGATGACGGAGTAACCAGTGAGTTTATTTTATACATAAAATCACTTCTTTGTATACATGACGCATTTAAGGAAATGGGTAATTTTACGGTTGTTTTGAGGATAAATATTTGCTCATAACTACTGAATAATTCATTTCACTCATCTAATATGTACAAAATGCTTTTGTGTGTATCTGCATGTGCTCGTATTTTTGCATGTTGTATAACAGTACAACGCACCTTAATTATTTCCATTATGAAACCTAGTGAGCAATCTGGTTGCCTACTGCCTTCCTAGGCAGCATACTAACGGTCATGGATCCTCATAAATGTTGCTACTGACTATACATATTGCCAAACACTTTAAAACAGGGGTGCCCAAACTCGGTCCTGGAGGGCCGGTGTCCTGCAGAGTTTAGCTCCAACTTGCCTCAACACACCTGCCTGGAAGTTTCTAGTATGACTAGTAGGAGCTTGATTAGCTGGTTCAGGTGTGTCTAATTGGGGTTGGAGCTAAACTCTGCGGGACACCGGCCCTCCAGGACCGAGTTTGGGCACCCCTGCTTTAAAATGTCAAAAATGTGTAAAGTGAGGTGAAAAGTGAGGAGAATAAAGGAAAAGTTTATTATTATAAATGTACCTTTTCAATAGTTACCTGGAAACTAAACTAACATTTACTCAGTAACTTCAGCTAACCTGTTCATTATGACCAACAATGTTATTCTGCCTTGGAGTCAGTGTTGTTTTGGAGAAGTAAATGATGAAAGCTGTAGAAAAACTTCTGGTTTCATCATGGGCTGGTTTAGTTTCTAATTCAAAGCAGGTTGAGAGATCACAAGAAGCAGCACAGAGACACTGACCTCGGTATTGCAACTTCTGTGCCCTGTTGTTGGGGCAGTCCTTGCCCTGCATGCTGAAGTTGATGTTGGTGCGGATACAGCGGTTGTTCAGAGGCTGTACCGGGCGCACGTTGTCACTCATGCTGAGGAATATCTGCGAGGGCTGGTTCTGACTTAGCAGTCGCATGGAGTGCATCTGTAAGGACGACACAGATGGAGCAGACATTTTATATCGACCCTCTGATGGCAGGTCAGGCAATTATTGCACAGTCAATCTAATCCTAACAGACCCGTATGAAAAAGTGTCTGGGGAGCTACGTGAGAGTGTCATTCAAGAACAGATTATATTACATGTCATCAAAACAGTGTATCTGCAGGGTCAAAAGGGACACATTCTGCCTTTAAGAAGCATGCCGTTAGCTGAATCCATAAAAATTGATTCTTGGATCAAGTAAATAACGCTGAAAGATTTACTCGATTAGTCTATTTGTTTGTTTACTTGCTGTTCTGAAGTTCTGACAACATTCAGTAACTCAACTAATGCACCTTGATGCAGCTTTTCTATTATAATAATCTGTTTATTAAGTCCTCAAGCAGAGCTGATGACATGTATTAATGCATTTTTTTTTTTTTTTTACACTGAAAAATGGTTTGATTGTCCGGTCTCAGTTCCTACCTTCTCAGCATGCACTTGGCATTAATAATTAATATGGTTGCATTGTGTGACTGTTTGCCAGTTTTATTTTCACTGTTGATGTCTAACGATGTCTGGTTGAGTTTCATTCACTTAAGATTATCAGGTACTCTTGTCATGTTTCATGCCGTCTTCATGTCTCTGTGGCATTATTTCATGAGTTTTGTAGTAGTAGATCGATAGTCGTAGAACTTTATGTTCTTAAAATGTTAGTATTTTATACAACTACTTAAACATTACATGATATAAATAGGAAACTGCTACAATGATGGCAGTGTAACATTTTAAGTTCAGTCACGTAGTTTACATGAAATAATTTTGTAAATGAATTTAACAAAAACTCTGCTAACTTAACCAAAAACTCATTTATTTTAAACAGTGTACGTTGTTTTACCTGCATCTTTGTGACGTAAATTGGCTTGTTCATCAGAATCCACGTTGCGGTCTCGTAGCACGGTGGGATTGTCATAGACCCTTCGTAAGTGATAAAACTTGCCGTCTCTGGATAAACCTCCTCAATGTTTAGCCCAGAGAGCAGGTATGCATCATCTACAAAAAAAATAAAAAATAAGCAAAAAATGCTGTTGCTCACCAATTAAAACTCATCTAGAGAGCCAATTCACAAACATGAATTAGTCATTTTAGAAATCAAAATAGTGCACTTTCCACCCAAGTCTTCATCCAAAGTCAAAATGCAATATATTAAGTAACAAAAGAACATCTTGAAATGATGTCCAAACAACAAAAGCAAAACAGAAAGCAACAATAGTAACCAAACAGTTCTTTATCTTTGCTTGTCAACAGTTCTTTTCAGTATTTATGCATTGCCTTTGATTTGTTGGACAAGCGGTGACAGCACATGTTATTTTGACTTCACAATAGCGGGCCGACATGAGATAATGCTGCTCTGAATTTATGAGAAACAGCAATATTGAACCCACCTTTCACTGACAACAGACAAGTAATAGGTTCTGACTCACGCCAGCCAGAGGAAATAGTTTGTTATTCTCCCTCTATCCCATTGATTACCACTCTATCTCTATCTCCCCGCATGTTTGCCTTTCCACCGGCGGCATCGCGCAGAACTTTGACAGCTTTGGTGGCATAAATAATTCCTTTTTGCTGTGGAGGAGGGGGATACATTTGAAAAATACATGCACTAGCTCCAATGCCGCTGCAGCGAGGGCTGGTAGTAGTGCGTTTCCAAAGATTCAAACGGGAACAGAGCAGAAAACTGGAGAGGCAGGTTGGGGGGGCTCTGACAGCTCTCAAAGCCCACGCTCCTCTGCCCTCCCCCTGGCAGTCGTGTCGAGTCCTCCCTGAGCTCAGCTAGCCTGCGTTCATGCACCGCTGTGGCCAGAGAGACACGCACCAGCCACCAGGGGTCAGAACATTTTATCTATTCATCCGCTCTTTCCCCACCCCTATTAATTCAATTATGAAGGCCTTTTTTCAAAAGTCCCTCTGGTGAGTTAAAGGATAATGCCACAGAACATTTCCACTACACTGCATGTCAGCTTCGACCATGAAATATTCCCAAACTAGATAGTGGTCTGCGTTCTCAAGGCTGAATAAATTTGCTTCTCGACACCTTTGACTTTACTTACACAAGTCTTGTGCCTTCAAACTGCTGCTGTTAATCAATAATTAGCATGAAGGGTTGGCATGAATTGCAGAATTAGGGTGTAACACAGTGCAGTCCATTAGAAAACAGCCTATTAGAAGGGTTCCTCTCTGCACGTTACAATGTGCTGCAGCTGAAGAGCATAAAACTGATAACACATATTGTCATGACTAACTCAATGCTTCAAGCAACATGTCATACCCTACCCTGGTTCCCTCAACAAAAAGCCAGTTGGATCTTTCCACTGGGTTTTGTATTATTGCAGAAAATAAGCTGTGACCAACAAAGGTTCATGGTTCTTACATGTTTTGTTTATCTTCCTAAACGATTTTGTGAATTTTGAAGCCTTAATCTCCAGAAGTAAAAAGCTGAAGTTAGAAGTAAAGTGAAGTATAAAGGCTATATTTAGTAGTACTTCATTGTTGGGTTAGACTGTTAAACAGTTTTTCACCATTTTCGTGCTCAGGATTTTTTAGGCGGGTCTTGATGATGTACTCGACGCACCACCTCTAACATTGTTTACACCTGGTCATTTCATGCATTTTCGCTGATCGGATATCTATCTGATTTGTTAAAACATATCCATTTACACTTGGCCACATAAATGTGTAGTCGCAAAACGGATATAAATCCGATTTTCAATTCCCACACTATATTTAAATTTAACGGAGTTCACGTCAACAAAATCAAAAGATAAGCACTGCATTTTATTAATTATCAGCTCATTTCAAGACCAAAGACCGCAATAGGAGAGCGCGCAGCATCAGCACTGGAAAAATCAGTTTAAATTACTGCAGCTTCTCCGTGAGTGGGCGTGGTTTCAGTGCTGACAGCCGACACGCCCCCAGCATTTGAGGGCAGAGAATACTTCTTATTCAGGGTTTCTGCAGGATTTTTAAGTGCAAATTTAAGACTTTTTAAGACCTGCACAAATACAATTAATACCATATGAGCGGGGTAGGGCAATGTCTATAGTACCATATTAAACTGTAAAATGACTGTAAAAAGCATAATTTACAGTTCATATACACGTTTTCACAAAAACAAAAAGTTTTATAAAATGAAACTTTACATTTCAGCCTTTAAACCATTTTTAAGAAAATGGAGTCGAAAGTATTAATCATTATATTAATTTAAATAATTATTATCAATACATTATTATATAAATTAAAAAACAATTTAGGGGTTTGCAATATTGACAAAAAATATCTCTATATTTTCTGGGATTTTATCGATAACGATAATTAGACGATATTTTGCTGAGTGTGTTCCTGTGCTGATATCTTAAGAACTACCGTGGACAGCTGACTCCTGATTTTTTTTTTATATATTCTGTGTGGTTAGTTCACAGCAGTGACAGAAATTAATCTTTTCCAATAAGTTTTGTGGGCATTTTTACCTTTAAGCCATTTTTCTCTAAAAGTGTGCAACAACTTTTGAGTCAAATTCTTGCATTTGGGCTGTTACCAAGCTAATTAAATCAGTATCAACAAAATTTATCTTTGCAATGCAGAGGAAACACAGAAGCTGCATCTTAAGTTGCATTTAGAAGTATTTACACACTGTTTAATGCAGCTCAGAGGGACATGGAATATTTTAACCTGCAGTTACAAATGCATGAATAATGTTTTGATATTTTAAATATAAAACATTGAAAACTGATGTTTGAAATAATTTTAAAAACAAAATGAAAAGATAATTTAAATGTGAAATTAAATCCGCCAGTAGGTGGCAGCAAGTCACTGTTAATAAGTGAGTCATTGTGATTGAACCGAATCATTTAAACGCTTGATTCATTCAGGAAGGAAACACTGGCGTGTTGCTCAGAGACACAAAACAGTGCTACTTTTTGTTGGCGAAATAGAGCAAAAGCAGGAAATACAGTGTCTAAAACGTGAGTCTCTTAAAGGGATAGTTCACCCAAGAATGAAAATTTGATGTTTATCTGCTTACCCCCAGGGCATCCAAGATGTAGATGACTTTGTTTCTTCAGTAGAACACATTTGATGATTTTTAACTTTATTTAAAAGACATTTGGACATAGTAGTGTATTAGAGGTAAAAAATGATATAAATACTGTTCGGTTTCTGGCACAAACCGATCGTTTCGTGTGTTAGGACATCAATGTGTCGTCACGAGCCGCAGGGTTTAATTTGGATTTGTCTGTGCATGTTTTTTTTTACACTCATAGACTTTGTTACCATTGCCATCCATTATACGACTGATGGACTCCAACGGTTAAAGTTAAAAATCATCAAATGTGTTCTACTGAAGAAACAAAGTCATCTACATCTTGGATGCCCTGGGGGTAAGCAGATAAACATCAAATTATTGGGTGAACTATCCCTTTAACTTGTTTATTGAACAATTTTGTTGTATAAAATCAATATCACATTTGTAATTGTTGACTTTTGGAGAAAAAAACGGCAGTCTTCGTGTGATATTAACTATATGAAATTATTTAAATATACATTTTCTGTCCCCATATCTTGAATTATGTGATCATTCTTAATCAATTTTAATAGACCGATTCATGCAGTGAAAGAACACACTCTAAATGCGCGTGCACTAGTTTAACCTATATTAACTGACTTCATCACCTAATATATGTGTGCAGACTGTGCACTCTGTAGATGTGTTTTGTTTGCTTTTTGCGATGTACTCGATAATGTCGAATCGTACATCGTTAAAACAACAATTATGATATTATCGCAGACCATATATATATAACAACAATTAACAGTCTA